>NC_134827.1:6776496-7080873 GCF_004210375.1 Tachypleus tridentatus | reverse complement strand
ATTTAGTATAAACTATTACACTTTTAATTTAGTATAAACTATTACTATTACTTTAATTTAGTATAAACTATTACACTTTAATTTAGTATAAACTATTACACTTTAATTTAGTATAAACTATTACTCTTTAATTTAGTATATTACACTTTAATTTAGTATAAACTATTACACTTTAATTTAGTATAAACTATTACACTTTAATTTAGTATAAACTATTACACTTTAATTTAGTATAAACTATTACACTTTAATTTATTAAACTTTAATTTATTACTATTACTTTAATTTAGTATAAACTATTACACTTTTAATTTAAGTATAAATTTAGTATACTATTACACTTTAATTTAGTATAAACTATAACACTTTAATTTAGTATAAACTATTACACTTTAATTTAGTATAAACTATTACACTTTAATTTAGTATAAACTATTACACTTTAATTTAGTATAAACTATTACACTTTAATTTAGTATAAACTATTACACTTTAATTTAGTATAAACTAATACAATTTTAATTTAGTATAAACTATTACACTTTAATTTAGTATAAACTATTACACTTTAATTTAGTATAAACTATTACACTTTAATTTAGTATAAACTATTACACTTTAATTTAGTATAAACTATTACACTTTTTTAATTTAGTATAAACTATTACACTTTAATTTTAATTTAATTTATATAACTATTACTTTAATTTTTAATTTAGTATAAACTATTACACTTTAATTTAGTATAAACTATTACACTTTAATTTAGTATAAACTATTACACTTTAATTTAGTATAAACTATTACACTTTAATTTAGTATAAACTATTACACTTTAATTTAGTATAAACTATTACACTTTAATTTAGTATAAACTATTACATTTTTTAATTTAGTATAAACTATTACACTTTAATTTAATTTAGTATAAACTATTACACTTTAATTTAGTATAAACTATTACACTTTAATTTAGTATAAACTATTACACTTTAATTTAGTATAAACTATTACACTTTAATTTAGTATAAACTATTACACTTTAATTTAGTACAAACTATTACACTTTAATTTTAGTATAAACTATTACTATTACTTTAATTTAGTATAAACTATTACACTTTAATTTAGTATAAACTATTACACTTTAATTTAGTATAAACTATTACACTTTAATTTAGTATAAACTATTACACTTTAATTTAGTATAAACTATTACACTTTAATTTAGTATAAACTATTATCCTTTAATTTAGTATAAACTATTACACTTTAATTTAGTATAAACTTTAATTTTAAACTATTACACTTTAATTTAGTATAAACTATTACTTTAATTTAGTATAAACTATTACTTTAATTTAGTATATAAACTATTACACTTTAATTTAGTATAAACTATTACACTTTAATTTAGTATAAACTATTACACTTTAATTTAGTACTTAAAGTATTATTACACTTTAATTTAGTATAAACTAGTATTTAGTATAAAACTTTAATTTATAAACTATTACACTTTAATTTAGTATAAATTATTACTTTAATTTAGTATAAACTATTACACTTTAATTTAGTATAAACTATTACACTTTAATTTAGTATAAACTATTACTTTAATTTAGTATAAACTAACTTTTAATTTAGTATAAACTTTAATTTAAGTATAAACTATTAAACTTTAATTTAGTATAAACTATTACATTTTAATTTAGTATAAACTATTACACTTTAATTTAGTATAAACTATTACACTTTAATTTAGTATAAACTATTACACTTTAATTTAGTATAAACTATTACACTTTAATTTAGTATAAACTATTACACTTTAATTTAGTATAAACTATAACTTTAATTTAGTATAATTTAATTTTTAATAAACTATTACACTTTAATTTAGTATAAATATTACACTTTAATTTAGTTAAACTTTAATTTAGTATAAACTATTAATTTTTTAGTATTTAGTATAAACTATTACTTTTTGAAATTTAGTATAAACTATTACACTTTTTTAATTTAGTATAAACTTATAACTATTACACTTTAATTTAGTATAAACTATTACACTTTAATTTAGTATAAACTATTAGTCACTTTAATTTAGTATAAACTATTACACTTTAATTTAGTATAAACTATTACACTTTAATTTAGTATAAAAACTATTACACTTTAATTTAGTATAAACTATATTACACTTTAATTTAGTATAAACAATTTTATTTATTAAACCCTTTAATTTAGTATAAACTATTACCCTTTAATTTAGTATAAACTATTACACTTTAATTTAGTATAAACTATTACTATTACATTTAATTTAGTATTATTACACCTTAATTTAGTATAAACTATTACCTTTAATTTAGTATAAACTATTACACTTTAATTTAGTATAAACTATTACACTTTAATTTAGTATAAACTATTACACTTTAATTTAGTATAAACTATTACCTTTAATTTTTAATTTATTATTACACTTTAATTTAGTATAAACTATTACCCTTTAATTTATTATAAACTATTACACTTTTAATTTAGTATAAACAATTACACTTTAATTTAGTATAAACTATTACTTTAATTTAGTATAAACTATTACTTTAATTTAGTATAAACTATTACACTTTAATTTAGTATAAACTATTACCCTTTAATTTAGTATAAAACTTTAATTTAGTTAAACTATTAATTTAATTTAGTATAAACTTTAGTATAAACTATTACCCTTTAATTTAGTATAAACTATTACACTTTAATTTAGTATAAACTATTACACTTTAATTTAGTATAAACTATTACACTTTAATTTAGTATAAACTATTACACTTTAATTTAGTATAAACTATTACACTTTAATTTAGTATAAACTATTACACTTTAATTTAGTATATAAACTATTAGTATAAACTTTAATTTAGTATAAACTATTACACTTTAATTTAGTATTAACACTTTAATTTAGTATATATTAAAACTATTAAACACTTTAATTTAGTATAAACTATTACACTTTAATTTAGTATAAACTATTACACTTTAATTTAGTATTATTACATTTTATTTAGTATAAACTATTAAACTATTACACTTTAATTTAGTATAAACTATTACACTTTAATTTTAGTATAAACTATTACACTTTATTTTTAGTATAAATTTATTATAAACTTTAATTTAGTATAAACTATTACACTTTAATTTAGTATAAACTATTACACTTTAATTTAGTATAAACTATTATCCTTTAATTTAGTATAAACTATTACACTTTAATTTAGTATTTACTATTAAACTTTATTATAAACTTTAATTTAGTATAAACTATTACACTTTAATTTAGTATAAACTATTACACTTTAATTTAGTATAAATAAACTATTACACTTTAATTTAGTATAAACTATTACACTTTAATTTAGTATAAACTATTACCCTTTAATTTAGTATAAACTATTACACTTTAATTTAGTATAAACTATTACACTTTAATTTAGTATAAACTATTACACTTTAATTTA
The DNA here is from genome assembly GCF_004210375.1 of Tachypleus tridentatus. NCBI lineage: Eukaryota > Metazoa > Arthropoda > Merostomata > Xiphosura > Limulidae > Tachypleus > Tachypleus tridentatus. The sequence goes on along the minus strand of NC_134827.1, from coordinate 7,077,343 downwards.
GTATAAATATTAACCTTTAATTTAGTATAAACTATTATCCTTTAATTTAGTACAAACTATTACACATTAATTTAGTATAAACAATTACACTTTAATTTAGTATAAACTATTACACTTTAATTTTTAAACTATAAACTTTAATTTAGTACAAACTATTACATAAAATTAGTATAAACTATTACCCTTTAATTTAGTATAAACTATTACCTTTAATTTAGTATAAACTATTACACTTTAATTTAGTATAAAACCTTTATTACACTTTAATTTAGTATAAACTATTACACTTTAATTTAGTATAAACTATTACACTTTAATTTAAGTATAAACTATTACACTTTAATTTAGTATAAACTAAACTATTACTTTAATTTATAAACTACTTTAATTTAGTATAAACTATTACACTCTAATTTAGTATAAATTATTACCCTCTAGTTTACTATAAACTATTACACTTTAATTTAGTATAAACTATTATTTAATTTAACTTTAATTTAGTATAAACTACTACACTTTAATTTAGTATAAACTTTATTAAACTATTACTATTATTACTTTAATTTAGTATAAACTATTACACTTTAATTTAGTATAAACTATTACACTTTAATTTAGTATAAAGTATTACACTTTAATTTAGTATAAACTATTACACTTTAATTTAGTATAAACTATTAACTTTAATTTTAATTTAGTATAAACTATTACACTTTAATTTAGTATAAACTATTACACTTTAATTTAGTATAAACTATTTTTAATTTAGTATAAACTATTATAACTATTACTTTAATTTAGTATAAACTATTACCCTTATATTTAGTGTAAACTCTTACACTTTAATTTAGTATAAACTATTTCCCTTTAATTATTATAAACTATTACACTTTAATTTAGTATAAACTATTACACTTTAATTTAGTATAAACTATTAATTTAGTATATATTAACTTTATTTAGTATAAACTATTACACTTTAATTTAGTATAAACTATTTTTAATTTAGTATAAACTATTACACTTTAATTTACACTTTAATTTAGTATAAACTATTACCCTTATTTTTAGTATTATCACTTAAATTTAGTATAAACTATTACACTTTAATTTAGTATAAACTATTACCCTTTAATTTAGTATAAACTATTACACTTTAATTTAGTATAAACTATTACACTTTAATTTAGTATAAACTATTGTCCTTTAATTTAGTATAAACTATTACACTTTAATTTAGTATAAACTATTACACTTTAATTTAGTATAAACTATTACCCTTTAATTTAGTATAAATTATTACACTTTAATTTAGTATAAACTATTACCTTTTAATTTAGTATAAACTATTATTTAGTTTTTTTAATTTAGTTTAATTAGTATAACCTTTTAATTTAGTTAAAAGTATTTACTCTTTAATTTAGTATAAACTATTACCCTTTAATTTAATATAAACTATTACACTTTAATTTGTATAAACTATAAACTATTACACTTTAATTTAGTATAAACTATTACCTTTTAATTTGTATAAACTATTAAACTTTAATTTAGTATAAACTATTACACTTTAATTTAGTATAAACTATTACACTTTAATTTATAAACTATTTTAATTTAGTATAAACTATTACACTTTGATTTAGTATAAACTATTACATTTTAATTTATATAAACTATTACATTTTAATTTAGTATAAACTATTACACTTTAATTTAGTATAAACTATTACACTTTAATTTAGTATAAACTATAAAACTTTAATTTAGTATAAACTATTAAACTTTAATTTAGTATAAACTATTAGCTTTTTATTTAGTATAATTTATTATCTTTTAATTTAGTATAAACTATTACATTTTAATTTACTATAAACTATTTACCTTTAATTTGGTATAAACTATTACACTTTAATTTAGTATAAACTATTACCCTTTAATTTAGTATAAACTATTACACTTTAATTTAGTATAAACTATTACACTTTAATTTAGTATAAACTATTAAACTTTAATTTATAATTAACTATTACCCTTTAATTTAGTATAAACTATTACACTTTAATTTAGTAAACTAAACTATTGCACTTTAAATTAGTATAAAGTATTACCCTTTAATTTAGTACAAACTATTACTATTTAATTTAGTACAAACTATTACACTTTAATTTAGTATAGTAACTTTAATTTAGTTTAAACTTTAATTTATATTATAAACTATTAGCCTTTAATTTAGTATAAACTATTACACTTTTATATTTACTATTAGCCTTTAATTTAGTATAAACTATTGCCCTTAATTTTGTACAGCAGTTTGTGCACGGATTTTACAACTATAAAATCAGGTCTTCCATTTTCATCGCTAGTTGGGGAATATAGTATAAACCCTTTGTGGCTTTGATATAAGAATAAGTATAAACTATTATTTAATTTAGTATAAACTATTACATTAAAATTAGTATAAGCTATTACGTTTTAAATTAGTATAAACTATTACCTTTAATTTACTATAAACTATTACACTTTAATTTAGTATAAACTATTACACTTTAATTTTAATTTAGTAGTAAACTATTACACTTTAATTTAGTATAAACTATTACTTTTTAATTTAGTATAAACTATTACTTTTTAATTTAGTATAAACTATTATCTTTTAATTTAGTATAAACCATTACACTTTAATTTAGTATAAACTATTACCCTTTAATTAAGTACAAACTATTACACTTTAATTTGTATAAACTATTATCCTTTAATTTAATACAAACAATTAAATTTTATTTTTAGCATAAACTATTACACTTTAATTTAGTATAACTATTACACTTTAATTTAGTATAAACTATTACACTTTAATTTAGTATAAACTATTACCTTTAATTTAGTATAAACTATTACACTTTAATTTAGTATAAACTATTACCCTTTAATTTAATATAAAGTATTACATTTTAATTTAGTATAAACTATTACACTTTGATTTAGTATAAATTATTACACTTTCATTAAACATAATATACTATCCTTTAATTTAGTATAAACTATTACACTTTAATTTAGTATAAACTATCACTGTTTAATTTGGTACTAAACTATTACTTTAATTTAGTATAAACAATTACTCTTTAATTTAGTATAAATTATAACCCTTTAATTTAGTATAAACTATTATCCTTTAATTTAGTGTAAACTATTATACTTTAATGTAGTATAAACCATTGGCCTCTAATTTAGAAATTTAAAAACTATTACAATTTTATTTAGGACAAACTATTACACTTTATTTTAGTATAAAGTATAACATTTTTATTTAGTATAAACTATTACCCTTTAATTTAGTATAAACTATTACACATAAATATAGCATAAACTTTTACACTTTAATTTAGTATAAACTATTACCCTTTAATTTAGTGTAAATTATTACACTTTAATGTAGTATAAACAATTGGCCTTTAATTTAGTAAAACTATTACACTTTAATTTAGTACAAACTATTACACTTTAATTTTTAAGTATAACACTTTAATTTAGTATAAACTATTACCTTTAATTTAGTATAAACTATTACACTTTAATTTAGTATAAACTATTACCCTTTAATTTAGTATAAACTATTACACATAAATTTAGTATAAACTATTACACTTTAATTTAGTATAAACTATTACCCTTTAATTTAGTATAAATTATTACACTTTAATTTAGTATAAACTATAACACTTTAATTTAGTATAAACTAACTTTAATTTTGTATAAACTATTACCTTTTAATTTAGTATAAACTTTAATTTAGTATTACATTACCCTTTAATTTAGTATAATCTATTACCTTTTAATTTAGTATAAACTATTACCTTTAATTTAGTATAAAGTATTACACTTTAATTTAGTATAAACTATTGTCCTTTAATTTAGTATAAACTATTAAACTTTAATTTGGTATAAACTATTACAGTTTAATTTCGCGTAAACTACTACCCTTTAATTTAGTATAAATTATTAATCTTTAATTTAGTATAAACTATTCCTTTTTAATTTAGTATAAACTATTATTTTTTTAATTTAGTATAATTCATAACCTTTTAATTTAGTATGAAGTATTTACTCTTTAATTTACTATAAACAATTTCCCTTTAATTTAATATAAACTATTACACTTTAATTTGCTATAAACTATTACAGTTTAATTTCGTGTAAACTACTACCTTTTAATTTGTATAAACTATTAAACTTTAATTGAGTGTAAACTATTACACATAAATTTGTATAAACTATTACACTTTAAATATCATTTAATTTAATATAAACTATTACACTTTGATTTCGTATAAACTATTACATTTTAATTTATATAAACTATTACATTTTAATTTAGTATAAACTATTGCTCTCTTATTTATTATAAACTATTACACTTTAATTTAGTATAAACAATAAAACTTTAATTTAGTATAAGCAATAAAACTTTAACTTAGTATAAACTATTAGCCTTTTATTTAGTATAATTTATTATCTTTTAATTTACTATAAAGTATTACATTTTAATTTACTATAAACTATTTCCCTTTAATTTGGTATAAACTATTACACTTTAATTTCGTGTAAAGTACTACCCTTTAATTTAGTATAAATTATTACACTTTAAATTAGTATAAACTATTGCACTTTAATTTAGTATAAACTATTAAACTTTAATTTATAATTAATCATTACCCTTTAATTTAGTATAAACTATTACACTTTAATTTAGTGTAATCTATTGCACTTTAAATTAGTATAAAGTATTACCCTTTAATTTACTACAAAATATTACTATTTAATATAGTACAAACTAATACACTTTAATTTAGTATAAAGTACTTCACTTTAATTTAGTTTAAACTTTCACACGTTTATATTAGCAAAAACTATTAGCCTTTAATTTAGTATAAAGTATCACACTTTTATATTAGCAAAAACTATTAGCCTTTAATTTAGTATAAACTATTGCCCTCCGCTTGTACAGCAGTGTGTGCACGGATTTACAACTATAAAATCAGGTCTTCCATTTTCATCGCTAGTTGGGGAAGATAGCCCTTTGTGGCTTTGATATAAGAATAAAAACTTATTTAATTTAGTGTAATCTTTTACACGTAAAATTATTATAAGCTATTACGTTTTAAATTAAAATAAACTATTACCTTTAATTTACTATGAACTATTTCACTTTAATTCAGTACAAACTATCACTTTTTAATTTAGTACAAACAATTACATTTTAATTTAGTACAAACTATTACTTTTCAATTTAGTATAAACTATTACCCTTTAATTTAGTATAAACTATAACACCCTAATTAAGTACAAACTATGACACTAATTTGTATAAACTATTATCCTGTAATTTAATACAAACAATTAAATTTTATTTTAGCATAAACTATTACACTTTAATTTAGTATAATGTATTACACTTTAATTTAGTATAAACTTTTACACTTAAATTTAGTATAAGCTATTACACTTTAATTTTGTGTAAACTATTACCCTTTAATTTTGTATAATCTATTACCTTTTAATTTAGTATAAAATATTACATTTTAATTTAGTATAAACTATTAGCCTTTAATTTAGTATAATCTATTACCTTTTAATTTAGTATAAACTATTGTCCTTTAATTTAGTATAAACTATTAAACTTTAATTTAGTATAAACTATTACACTTTAATTTATTTAGTAAACTATTACCCTTTAATTTAGTATAAATTATTAATCTTTAATTTAGTATAAACTATTCCTTTTTAATTTAGTATAAACTATTATTTTTTTAATTTAGTATAATTCATAACCTTTTAATTTAGTATGAAGTATTTACTCTTTAATTTACTATAAACTATTTCCCTTTAATTTAATATAAACTATTACACTTTAATTTGCTATAAACTATTACAGTTTAATTTAGTGTAAACTATTACCTTTAATTTAGTATAATTTGTATAAACTATTAAACTTTAATTTAGTATAAACTATTACACTTTAATTTAGTATAAACTATTACACTTTAAATATCATTTAATTTAATATAAACTATTACACTTTAATTTAGTATAAACTATTACATTTTAATTTATATAAACTATTACATTTTAATTTAGTATAAACTATTACTCTTTAATTTAGTATAAACTATTACACTTTAATTTAGTATAAACTATTACACTTTAATTTAGTATAAACTATTACCTATTAATTTACTATAAACTTTAATACGTAAAATTAGTATAAACTATTACACTTTAAATTAGTATAAACTATTATTCTTGAATATACTATGAACTATTTCACTTTAATTTAGTATAAACTATTCACTTTAATTTAGTATAAACTATTACATTTTAATTTAGTATAAACTATTACACTTTAATTTAGTATAAACTATTACCCTTTAATTTAGTATAAACTATTACACTTTAATTTAGTACAAACTATTACACTTTAATTTGTATAAACTACTATCCTGTAATTTAATACAAACTATTACACTTTATTTTAGTATAAACTATTACACTTTAATTTAGTATAAACTATTACACTTTAATTTAGTATAAACTATTACACTTAAATTTAGTATAAACTATTACCTTTAATTTAGTATAATCTTTTACACTTAAATTTAGTATAAACTATTACCCTTTAATTTAGTATAAACTATTACATTTTAATTTAGTATAAACTATTACACTTTAATTTAGTATAAATTATTACACTTTAATTTATTAAAATAATATACTATCCTTTAATAATATCTAGTACTTTAATTTAGTATAAACTATTACACTTTAATTTAGTATAAACTATTACTGTTTAATTTGGTATAAACTATTACACTTTAATTTAGTATAAACTATTACTCTTTAATTTAGTATAAACTATTACACTTTAATTTAGTATAAACTATTACCCTTTAATTTAGTATAAACTATTATACTTTAATTTGTATAAAGTATAAACCATTACCTTTAATTTAGTAAAAACTATTACAATTTAATTTAGGACAAACTATTAGACTTTATTTTAGTATAAATTTATAACATTTTAATTTAGTATAAACTATTACCCTTTAATTTAGTATAAACTATTACACTTTAATTTAGTATAAACTATTACACTTTAATTTAGTATAAACTATTACCCTTTAATTTAGTATAAACTATTACACTTTAATTTAGTATAAACTATTGGCCTTTAATTTAGTATAAAACTATTACACTTTTAATTTAGTATAAACTATTACACTTTATTTTAGTATAATGTATAACATTTTATTTAGTATAAACTATTACCCTTTAATTTAGTATAAACTATTACACTTAAATTTAGTATAAACTATTACACTTTAATTTAGTATAAACTATTACCCTTTAATTTAGTATAAATTATTACACTTTAATTTAGTACAAACTATTAACACTTTAATTTGTATAAACTATTACCCTTTAATTTTAGTATAAACTATCACCTTTTAATTTTTAGTATAAACTATTACATTTTAATTTAGTATAAACTATTACCTTTAATTTAGTATAAACTATTACCTTTTAATTTAGTATAAACTATTGTCCTTTAATTTAGTATAAACTATTAAACTTTAATTTGGTATAAACTATTACACTTTAATTTAATTTCAGTATAAACTACTTTAATTTAGTATACCCTTTAATTTAGTATAAATTATTAATCTTTAATTTAGTATAAACTATTACCTATTTTTAATTTAGTATAAACTATTATTTTTTAATTTAGTATAAACTATAACCTTTTAATTTAGTATAAAGTATTTACTCTTTAATTTACTATAAACTATTTCCCTTTAATTTAATATAAACTATTACACTTTAATTTGCTATAAACTATTACTGTTTAATTTCGTGTAAACTACTACCTTTTAATTTGTATAAACTATTAAACTTTAATTTAGTATAAACTATTACACATTAATTTGTATAAACTATTACACTTTAAATATCATTTAATTTAATATAAACTATTACACTTTGATTTCGTATAAACTATTACATTTTAATTTATATAAACTATTACATTTTAATTTAGTATAAACTATTGCTCTCTTATTTATTATAAACTATTACACTTTAATTTAGTATAAACTATTACACTTTAATTTAGTATAAACTATTACCTATTAATTTACTATAAACTTTAATACGTAAAATTAGTATAAACTATTACACTTTAAATTAGTATAAACTATTATTCTTGAATATACTATGAACTATTTCACTTTAATTCAGTACAAACTATCACTTTTTAATTTAGTACAAACAATTACATTTTAATTTAGTACAAACTATTACTTTTCAATTTAGTATAAACTATTACCCTTTAATTTAGTATAAACTATAACACCCTAATTAAGTACAAACTATGACACTAATTTGTATAAACTATTATCCTGTTATTTAATACAAACAATTAAATTTTATTTTAGCATAAACTATTACACTTTAATTTAGTATAATGTATTACACTTTAATTTAGTATAAACTTTTACACTTAAATTTAGTATAAGCTATTACCTTTAATTTAGTATAATCTTTTACACGTAAATTTAGTATAATCTATTACCCTCTAATTTAATCTAAAGTATTACATTTTAATTTTGTATAAACTATTACACTTTGATTTAGTATAAATTATTACACTTTCATTAAACATAATATACTATCCTTTAATTCAGTACAAGCTATTACACTTTAATTTAGTATAAACTATCACTGTTTAATTTGGTGTAAACTATTACTCTTGAATTTAGTTTAAACAATGACTCTTTTATTTAGTATAAATTATAACCCTTTAATTTAGTATAAACTATTATCCTTTAATTTAGTGTAAACTATTATACTTTAATGTAGTATAAACCATTGGCCTCTAATTTAGAAAAAACTATTACAATTTTATTTAGGACAAACTATTAGACTTTATTTTAGTATAATGTATAACATTTTTATTTAGTATAAACTATTACCCTTTAATTTAGTATAAACTATTACACATAAATATAGCATAAACTTTTACACTTTAATTTAGTATAAACTATTACCCTTTAATTTAGTGTAAATTATTACACTTTAATGTAGTATAAACAATTGGCCTCTAATTTAGTAAAAACTATTACAATTTTATTTAGTACAAACTATTACACTTTATTTTAGTATAATGTATAACATTGTTATTTAGTATAAACTATTACCCTTTAATTTAGTATAAACTATTACCCTTTAATTTAGTATAAACTATTACACTTTAATTTAGTATAAACTATTACCCTTTAATTTAGTGTAAATTATTACACTTTAATTTGGTATAAGCTATAACAGTATAATATTGTGTAAACTACTACCCCTTAATTTTGTATAATCTATCACCTTTTAAGTTAGTGTAAAATATTACATTTTAATTTAGTATAAACTATTACCCTTTAATTTAGTATAATCTATTACCTTTTAATTTAGTATAAAGTATTACACTTTAATTTAGTATAAACTATTGTCCTTTAATTTAGTATAAACTATTAAACTTTAATTTGGTATAAACTATTACAGTTTAATTTCGCGTAAACTACTACCCTTTAATTTAGTATAAATTATTACTCTTTAATTTAGTATAAACTATTCCTTTTTAATTTAGTATAAACTATTATTTTTTTAATTTAGTATAATTCATAACCTTTTAATTTAGTATGAAGTATTTACTCTTTAATTTACTATAAACTATTTCCCTTTAATTTAATATAAACTATTACACTTTAATTTGCTATAAACTATTACACTTTAATTTGCTATAAACTATTACTGTTTAATTTCGTGTAAACTACTATTTTTTAATTTGTATAAACTATTAAACTTTAATTGAGTGTAAACTATTACACTTGAATTAGTATAAACTATTTCCCTTTAATTTACTATGTACTATTTCACTTTAATTCAGTACAAATTATCACTCTTTAATTTAGTACAAACTATTACATTTTAATTTAGTACAAACTATTACATTTTAATTTAGTATAAACTATTACATTTAATTTTGTATAAACTATTACACTTTAATTTAGTATAAACTATTATCCTTTAATTTACTATAAACTTTTACTTTTAAATTTAGTATAAGCTATAACCTTTAATTTAGTATAATCTTTACACGTAAATTTAGTATCATCTATTACACTTTAATTTAGTATAATCTATTACCCTTTAATTTAATATAAAGTATTACATTTTAATTTTGTATAAACTACAACACTTAAATTTAGTATAAACTCTTACACTTTAATTTAGTATAAACTATTACACTTTAATTTAGTACAAACTATTACACTTTAATTTAGCATAAATTTATACCCTTTAATTAAGTATAAACTATTACACTTAAATTTAATATAAACTATTACAGTTTAATTTCTTGTAAACTACTACCCTTTAAGTTAGTACAAACTATTACACTTTAATTTGTATTAACTAGTAAACTTTAATTTACTGTAAACTATTACATTTAAAATTAGTATAAACTATTACCCTTTAATTTACTATGAACTATTTCACTTTAATTCAGTACAAATTATCACTTTTTTATTTAGTACAAACTATTACCTTTTAATTTTGTATAAACTATTACATTTAATGTTGCATAAACTACTACATTTCAATTTAGTATAAAATATTACACTTTAATTTAGTATAAACTTTAACATCGTATTTAGTCTAAGCTATTCTATTTAATTTAGTATAAACTATTACTTTTTAATATAGTATAAACTATTAATTTTTCATTTAGTATAAACTGTTACATTTTAATTTAAAATAATCTATTACACTTAAATTTAGTATGAACTATTGCCGTTTAATGTACAATAAAGTATTACATTTTAATTTAGTATAATGCATTACAGTTTTAATTTAAAATAATCTATTACACTTAAATTTAGTATGAACTATTGCCCTTTAATGTAGAATAAACTATTACATTTTAATATAGTATAGAGCATTACATTTTAATTTAAAATAATCTATTACACTTAAATTTAGTATAAACTATTGCTCTTTAATTTAGAATAAACCATTACACTTTAATATAGTACAAACTATTACACTTTATTTTAGTATTAACTATTACCCTTTAATTTAGGATAAACTATGACACTTAAATTTAGTATAAACTATTACCCTTTCATTTAGTATAATCTATTATTTTCAATTAATATAAAGTATTACATTTTAATTTAGTATAAACTATTATCCTTTAATTTAGTACAAACAATTGACTTCTAATTTAGTATAAACTATTACACCTTTAATTTAGTACAAAGTATTACACTTAAATTTAGTATAAGCTATAACACTTTAATTTAGTATACACTATTACTTTTTTTTAGTATAAACTATTACCCTAGAATTTAGTATAAACAATAACACTTTAATTTACTCTCAACTATTTTCCTTTAATTTAGTATAAACTATTGCACTTTAATTTGGTATAAACTATTACAATTTAATTTCGTGTAAACTACTACTTTTTAATTTAGTATAAACCATTACCCTTTAATTTAGTGTAAACTATTACACTTTAATTTAGTATAAAGTATTACACTTTAATATAGTATAAACAATTAAACTTTAATTTAGAATTAATCATTACCCTTTAATTTAGTATAAACTATTACACTTTAATTTAGTATAAACTATTACACTTTAATTTAGTATAAACTATCACACTTTTATATTAGCTAAAACTATTAGCCTTTAATTTAATATAAACTATTGCCCTCCGGTAGTACAGCAGTTTGTGCACGGATTTGCAACGCTAAAATCAGGTCTTCCATTTTCATCGCCGGCCTCGGAATATAGCACTTTGTGGCTTTGATATGAGAAAAAAATACTTATTTAATTTAGTATAATCTTTCACACGTAAAACTAGTATAAGCTATTACGTTTTAAATTAGTATAAACTATTACCCTTTAATTTACTATGAACTATTACATTTTAATTTAGAGAAACTATTACCCTTTAATTTAGTACAAACTATTACATTTTAATTTAGAGAAACTATTACTTTTTAATTTAGTATAAACTATAACACTTAATTTAGTATAAGCTATTGAACTCTAATTTAGTATAAACTATAACACCCTAATTAAGTACAAACTATGACACTTTAATTTGTATAATCTATTATCCTGTAATTTAGTACAAACTATTACATTTTATATTAACATAAACTATTACACTTTAATTTAGTATAAACTATTACATTTTAATATTTATGAACTATTACACTTTAATTTAGTATGAACTATTGCCCTCTAATTTATTATAAACTATTACACTTTAATTTAGTGTAATGTATTACATTTTAATTTAGTATAATCAATTACCCTTTAATTTAATATAAAGTATTAAATTTTAACTTCTGTATAAACTAGTACCCTTTGATTTAGTATAAAATAATATAATTTAATTTAGTATAAACTATAATTCTTTAATTTAGTATAAACTATAATTCTTTAATTTAGTATAAACTATTACAATTTAATTTAGTAGAAACTATTACACTTTATTTTAGTATTAAGTATTACACTTTAATTTAGTATAATCTATAACTCTTTAATTTCTTATAAATTATTACCCCTCAATTTACTATAAACTATTTCCCTTTAATTTAGTATAAACTATTACACTTTAATTTGGTAAAAACTATTACACTTTAATTTGGTATAAACTTTAGCACTAAATTTAGTATAAGCTATTACATTTTAAATTAGTATAAATTATTACTTTTTAATACAGTATAAACTATTAATTTTAATTTAGTATAATGCAATACACTTTAATTTAAAATAATCTATTACACTTTAATTGAGTACGAACTATTGCCCTTTAATTAAGAATAAACTATTACACTTTAATTTAGTACAAACTATTACACTTTATTTTAGTATTAAGTATTACACATTAATTTAGTATAAACTATGACATTTAAATTTAGTATAAACTATTACACTTTAATTTAGTATAAACTATTACACTTTTATTTAGTCTAATATCTTACACTTTAATTTAGTCTAATATATTACACTTTAATTTAGTATAAGCTGTTACCCTTTAATTTACTACAAACAATTACTATTTAATATAGTACAAACTATTACACTTTAATTTAGTATAAACTATTGCCCTTTAATTTAGTATAAACTATTACACTTTAATTTAGTACAAACTCTTACTCTTTAATTAATACAAACTATTACTCTTTAATTTAGTACAATCTACTACACTTTATTTTAGAATTAAGCATTAAAATTTAATTTAGTAAAAACTATTACACTTAAATTTAGTACAAACTCTTACACTTTAATTTAGTATAAACTATTACAATTTTAATTTAGCATAAACTATTGGTTTTTAATTTAGTATAAACTATTACACTTTAATTCAGTAAACACTATTACACTTTAATTTAATATAAACTACTATCCTTTAATTTACTACAAACTCAAACACTTTAATTTAGTACAAACTCAAATACTTTAATTTAGTACAAACTATTACACTTTATTTTTGTATTAAGTATTATACCATAATTTAGTATAAACTATTACACTTTAATTTAGTATTATCTTTTTTTAATTTAGTACAAACTATTATACTTTAATTTAGTATAAACTACTATCCTTTAATTTATTTCAAAATAATACTTATTTAATTAGTACAAACTATTACACTTTAATTTACTACAATCTTTTACACTTTATTTGAGTATAAACTATTTCTTTTTAATTTGGTATTGACTATAACATTTAATTTAGTATAAGCCCTTACACTTTAATTTGGTATAAACTACAAGTCTTTAATTTACTACAAACTATTATACTTAATTTAGTATAAACTATTTCCGTTTAAATTAGTATAAACTATCACACTTCAATTTAGTATAAACTAATACACTATAATTTAGAACAAAATATTACACTTTATTTTAATATTAAGTATTACACTTTACTTTAGCATAAATTAATACCCTTTAATTAAATATAAACTATTACACTTAAATTTGTTATAAACTATTACAGTTTAATTTCGTATAAAGTGCTACCCTATAATTCAGTACAAACTATCACACTTTAATTTAGTACAAACTATTGCACTTTAATTTAGTATTAAGTATTACACTTTCATTTACTATAAACTATTACACTTTAATTTATTATTAACTTTTTTAATTTAGTGCAAACTATTATACTTTAATTTAGTATAAACTACTATCCTTTAATTTATTTCAAAATAATACTTATTTAATTAGTACAAACTATTACACTTTAATTTACTACAAAATTTTACACTTTATTTGAGTATAAACTATTTTCTTTTAATTTGGTATTGACTATTACATTTAATTTAGTATAAACCCTTACACTTTAATTTGGTATAAACTACAAGTCTTTAATTTAATACAAACTATTATACTTAATTTAGTATAAACTATTTCCGTTTAATTTAGTATAAACTATCACACTTCAATTTAGTATAAACTAATACAATTTAATTTAGAACAAAATATTACACTTTTATTTAGTACAAACTATTACACTTTATTTTAATATTAAGTATTATACTTTACTTTAGCGTAAACTAATACCCTTTAATTAAATATAAACTATTACACTTAAATTTAGTATAAACGCTTACACATTATTTAGTATAAACTATAACTTTGAATATAGTATAATCTATTACCTTTTAATTTAGTATGAAGTATAACACTTTAATTTACTATAAACTATTTCCCTTTAATTTAATATAAACTATTATACTTTAATTTGTGTAAACTGCTACACTATAATTTAGTACAAACTATTACACTTTAATTTAGTACAAACTACTACACTTTATTTTAGTATTAAGTATTACACTTTCATTTACTATAAACTATTACACTTTTTATTTAATACAAACTATTACACTTTATTTTAGTATTAAGTATTACTCTTTAATTTAGTATCAACTATTTCATTTTAATTTCGTATGGACTATTAGACTTTAATTTAGCATAAGCCCTTACACTTTAATTTGGTATAAACTACAAGTCTTTAATTTAGTACAAACTATTAGTATTTAATTTAGTATAAACAATTTCCC
Source organism: Tachypleus tridentatus (assembly GCF_004210375.1). Taxonomy (NCBI): domain Eukaryota; kingdom Metazoa; phylum Arthropoda; class Merostomata; order Xiphosura; family Limulidae; genus Tachypleus; species Tachypleus tridentatus. The sequence goes on along the minus strand of NC_134827.1, from coordinate 7,062,147 downwards.
TTTAATTTAAAATAAACTATTACACTTTAATTTAGTATAAACTATTGCCCTTTAATTTGGTATAAACTAACACACTTAAATTTAGTATAAACTACTATACTTTAATTTATTATAAACTATTACCCTTTAATTTGGTATAAACTAACACACTTAAATTTAGAATAAACTATTACACTTTAATTCAGTACAAACTATTAAACTTTAATATAGTACAAACTATTAAACTTTAATATAGTACAAACTATTACACTTTAATTTAGTATAAACTATTAAACTTTAATATAGTACAAACTATCACACTTTAATTTAGTATAAACTATTAAACTTTAATATAGTACAAACTGTTACACTTTAATTTAGTATAAACTATTACACTTTATTTTAATATTAAGTATTACACTTTACTTTAGCATAAATTAATACCCTTTAATTAAATATAAACTATTACACTTAAATTTAGTATAAACGCTTACACATTATTTAGTATAAACTATGACCTTCAATATAGTATAATCTATTACCTTTTAATTTAGTACGAAGTATAACACTTTAATTTACTATAAACTATTCCCTTTAATTTAATATAACTATTACACTTTAATTTGCTATAAACTATTAGAGTTTAATTTCGTGTAAACTGCTACCCTATAATTCAGTACAAACTATTACACTTTAATTTAGTATAAACTACTCTCCTTTAATTTAGTACAAACTATTACACTTTAATTTAGTACATACTATTACATTTTAATTTAGTACAAACTACTACACTTTATTTTAGTATTAAGTATTACTCTTTCATTTACTATAAACTATTACACTTTAATTTAATACAAACTATTACACTTTATTTTAGTATTAAGTATTACACTTTAATTTAGTATCAACTATTTCATTTTAATTTCGTATGGACTATTAGACTTTAATTTATCATAAGCCCTTACACTTTAATTTGGTATAAACTACAAGTCTTTAATTTAGTACAAACTAAACTCTCTCAACGTACCATCGCTGGTGAGATTGGGCGTAGAAAACTGCTGTTGCAAATTTCTTAAAAGACCTTGAGGGATATGGAACGAGAATTTCAAGTGGTCAGCCCAAGAAAATTTCGCCAGCGTTGAGCAGGCGGATTCGACAGGTTGCCCGGTAAGACACCAGCTGATCGTCGAACTAGATAAAGGGCTTTACGGACGCAGAATGCAGTACAAGAACAATAAAACGGCATCTACGAGAGAAAGGCTTTAAAACCGTAAACGTCTTCAAATGCCACGCCTCTACATGACGAAACAACTCGGTTAAACTTTGCTGAGAAGCACCAAACATGGGACGTATAAAAGTGGAAGAAGGTTTCTGATGAGAAAAAGTTAACTTGGATGGTCCAGATGGCTTCCAATGGTACGATAAGTATATAAAACCGGAGACATTTTCTACATTACACAGTGGCGAAGGTTCCATCACGATCTGGAGTGCTTTTTCTATCCATGGAACAATGGAGCTTCAGGTTATACAGGGACGTCAAACAGCAGCTGGCTACATTGGCATGTTGGAAAGAGCATTTTTATTGACTGAAGGTCCTCGTTTCTTTTGAAATGATTGGATCTTTCAGCAGGACAACGCTGCAATCCCCAATGCCCACCGGACAAAGGACTTTTTCATGGCGAATAACGTGATTCTTTTGGACCGTCCAGCGTGTTCGCCCGAACTGAACCCCATTGAAAATGTTTGGGGGTGGTTGGCAAGAGAAGTCTATAGAACTGGACGTCAATTACAAACAGTGCCTGATCTTCGTGAAGCCATCTTCACCACATGGAATAATATTCCAGCCAGCCTTCTGCAAACGCTTTTGTCGACCATGCCAAAGCGAATGTTTGAAGTTATTCGCAATGACGGCCGTGCAACTCACTACTGATACTCCTTGTTAGGCATCTCCTACCCCGTTTAGGACTTCTTTTTGGTATGTTCTTGAACTTTTGACCAGCTAGTATTTAGGCTAATTTCATAGTGTTTACATTTTCCCTATTAAATGCTAAAACGTTTTTATATTTTTATTTTCCCTTATCTCATTTCCATCTTTCAAAGCTCTACTCAAATAAGTGGTTGAGTCTAACAACGCAAAATGCATATTTTTTCTTTATGTTCATTGTACTTAAGATTTTGGCCAGCAATGTGTATATATATATATATTGTAAAACTTAGTCTAGTACGTTACAACAGAATACGACGTTGAAGGCATTGAAACGTATAGTGTTTTTAAGTAGTGTTTTAATTGTCTATTTGATTTTAAAATTATACAAACGCTGATCACTTATACTTGGTGGTGAGCTAAAAATTGTTATTTTATTAATGGTTTTCTGGATTCTGTTTTCTTAAAAGGAAACACTGCGAATCACATGAGAAAATACAGTAACTGCAGAAAAAAAGAAAGGGAAGTTTATTATTTTTTCTACTGCACTAACTTTTTCTATTGCACTAACACAGTTCTATGTAAATTAGTTAGAAGTTTATCTATAATTAAATATTTTCAGCAAAGGTACTAAAACAAACTGCTTTTATACATTGCGTTAAATGCTATTGTCAAAGATTACGCAAATATATACACAAGTGTATGAAGATGGAGACGTGTTTCGATCAGATTAAATAGAAAATGAATTTCAAATCACGTAATTTTAAATGCTCAATACACTTTAAACAGAAAAATAACACTATTTCAACAATAAATATTAACCATTGCTAATAGTATGTTAATACACAAAATCTTGTAAAGAAATCTAAAATAAATTTAGACCCAGTATTTCGAAACAACCACAAACGTATATGGACACATATTTGGTCATTTTCAGTCCAACTCGTATTTGTAACTAAAGAGTGTCTTTGCGTGTGTCTTTCTTATAGCAAAGCCACATCGGACTATCTGCTGTATCCACCGAGGGGAATCGAAACCCCTGATTTTGGTGTTGTAAATCCATCGAAATTTATTGTTCCGTAACAAAGTATCTAGATTTTACTTTAAATAAACCAACGCTTTTTCAAAAAACATATATTGTCAATGGTGAAAAATACCTTTAACAAAGTACTGATGAATTATATTATATCTAGGAAGCTATTTGAAGTTTTAAACACGGAATTGTGTGGCATTTGATATAAATGTAGTGCAAGCTTATGAAACTCCAAATTTTTTACCTTTGTATTAATGCACATATATTGAAATTACTTATAATTTTACTTTTAACTAAATTTATCGAATATTTTCTGATTCTTTGTTATTGTTGTTTTTTTTCAGCATTCTACTTCAGAAATCTCTCCCAAATTCTGGCTTATACGACTGGTGACAAAATCCCAGATGACAACGAACATTACACTTCCCTTACTTCATCTGTTTTATACTAATAGCTCCTCGCTGGTACCTCGGTAAGTCTACGGATTTACAAGGTAAAATCAGGGGGTTCGATTCTCCTCGGTGATCTCAGCAAATAGCCCGATGTGGTTTTGTAAAAGAAAATACACACACATTAGTAAGTATTGTGTTTCTTTAAGTGATTATATCGTTTCATCCCATAAGTAATGTCCGAAAATTTAATACAGAAAGGGCATCATCATTTCTCTCTAGCTTTAATGACTAAAATATGTAGTACGACATGTATAAAAATATTCAGACATATAAAAAAAACTAACCTAACTCCAATTTTTCAGATCATTAATCAAATCAACCCTCATAACCATGGATGTGTCTGAGGAGTACATTAGGCATATAAAACTTTATTTTTTTTAAAAAGGCAATAGTGCAGCAGAAACTACACGAAACATTCAAGGTGTTTATGGTGCGGAGTCTCTCAATGAAAGAAGATGTCGAAGGTGGTTTCAGAAATTAGATGAGGTGAATACAGCTTAACTGATGCGCCACGTTCAAGTCGTCCTGCTGAGTTTAATTATGACCTTCTGTTGGTTGCACTTGATGAAGGTTGTGCTGTAAAAATTGAAGAACTAGCACAGAAGCTTAATTCAACCCATTCAACAGTTCGTTTATCTAAAACAGCTTGAAAATGTGTCAAAACTTGAAATATGGGTCCTCCACGATTTGACAGAAGCCAACCTTAGAGCAAGAGTGGGCATTTGCACTTCTTTACACTCTCGTCAACGTAACTCACTTTTTTTGGAAAGGATAGTAACTGGAGATGAAAAATGGATATATTATAAAAATGTTAAGCACCATAGACAATGGCTCAATGCAGGTAAACTGGCTAAAGCACAGCCCAAAATGGACCTCCACCCGAGGAAAGTTTTGTTAAGCGTTTGGCGAAATATTGTTAGTGTGATCTACTTTGAGTTGCTGCCACTCAATGTAACGATTACATCAGACTTCTGTTGTCAACAGTTAGAGCGCTTGAATGTTGCACTGAAAGAAAAGAGGCCTGCTTTGATCAATCGTATAGGTGTTGTGTTACACCAAGATAATGCGCAGCCCCATACAACAAGGATCACATCTGTAAAGATTGAAGAGCTAGACTGGGAAAACTTCAACGTCCTCCTTATTTTCCAGATCTTGTCCCATCTGATTATTATTTATTCCGAAGTTTCCAGAACTGTCTTAATGGAAAAGAGCTTGGAACACATAAAGATGTCCAAACTTCTCTCTCTACATTATTTTCCTCCAAACCCCAAGAACCTTACAGAAGTGGCATTCAGAAGCTTATGAATAATAGAACATACACTACTGATTAAATAACATTAAAAGCGTTTGAAATCCTTTCTCTTTTTCTGAACCTAAAATCGGACATTTCTTGAGGGATGACCTCATATAAATAGAGCATATTCCAACACAGTAGTCTATCGTATCCCAAGCGGTCTGATGAGCTCTAATCGGCATTGGCTTGGCAGGAATAACACGGTTAAAATATTATTATATATTTTTCTTTATTTTACTGTAACTTTTTAGAACTGGAAATTTCTGTTTTTAGTATTTACGTTTGTTAGCATTATTATATCCCTCAGAATGCACAGTATAAGCCTTTTAAAGGGACAAATTGCAGTGTTTTTAGAGAAATTCGGGCGGTTTTCCCTAAAGCTAGGAATAACCCTCAAGGTGCATTATTTGTGTTTTTATATTCAAGAGTTCTTCAATGTGTAAGTCCATTAATCCGGTCAGTGAGCAATGTAGTTTGAAAGTTAACAGAGCCATCACATAATTTTATTTACGTACCTTATAATAGCACGGTTATAAGACATTAGATGCCGTTCACCAGTCATGTGAATAACAATTTATTCAAGCAAGGCTTGTTTCTTGAGGACAATAACATTTTTATTCTTTTTTGTGTGTATGGTTTGTTTGTTTTTAATTTCGCGCATAGCTACACAAGGGCTATCTGCGCTAGCTGTCCATAATTTAGCAGCGTAAAACTAGAGGGAAGGCAGCTAGTCATCACCACCCACCGCCAACTCTTGGAGTACTCTTTTAACAACAAATAATGGGATTGCCTCTAACATTATATCGTCCCCACGGCTGAAAGGGCGAGCATGTTTGGTGTGATGGAGATTCGAGCCCGCGACCCCCAGATAACGAGTCAAGCGCCTTAACCACCTGGCCATGCCGGACCATTTTAGTGTGTGGAAAATGAATTGAATTGCTTGATTTGAGGAAAACTATACATGACATATAAAACATAGACATATAAAAAGTTGTTACTTTGAAAAACAGCATAGGTTAGTTTTGAATAAGCTTCAGAAAAGTTTAATGTGATTGAAAATATTATTGCTTACAGGAATACTGTTGTATATCTTGTACAGTGAATATTAATATGCATAGCAAGCAAACACATTAGAAAATAACTACGAAACGTGTGGGTCAGTACATAACTCATTGTTCAATACATTTTCTGCATTACGTTTGAGGGAGAGGACAATTTTGAGATATTTGAATTAATGTTTAGGTTTACAGCTCTACCGTATTTATGATGTTTGAACCACTACTGCCTGAATTTTTTCTATTGATAATTTAATTTTTTATTTAATTGTTCTCCCTAGTTCCAGTGAATTTTGAAAAGAGCACTGTTCTGGGTGCGTTTGGAAGGAGTTGTCATACGTTTTTAGTTGTGATATTTTAGTTCAGTTCTCATATTCTAATGTAACTTGGTTCTTACGTCTATCTTCTCCAGTATTGTTGGATCTTCCCATTTATTGTCAGTCATTCTTACACCAGTCTTCTACAGTATTGTTGTATCTTCCCATTTATTGTCAGTCATTCTTACATCAGTCTTCTACAATATTCTAGAATATTTTGATTTACTGTCTGTGAGTTCTTGCATTTGTTTTGTCTGCTATTCTTGGATCTTTCCGTTTATTGTCAGGGGGTCTTTCATCTGTCTTATCCAGTGTTCTTAGATCTTCCCATTTATTGCAATGTGGCTCTGGAGTCTGTCTTTCCAAGTATTCTTGTATCTCTCCGTTTATATATATATTGTCAGTAGGTTCTTGCATCCATCTTTCCCAATATTCTGGGATCTTCCCATTTGTAGTCAACCTGGTAAGTGTATGTTTATAAAAATAAAAAAAATTACTCTTTCGTTTTTCATTTTTGCTGTGTAGATTATGTTAAAATAACAACTACTCTATATAGTCAATAGTATATATTATATATGTATTGTTACGTGTTACAATTTCGAATAGATTGAAACTGGGCTAAATTGTAATTTAAATTTAGTAGTTAAATAAACGTTGGTATGTATCCAGTTTATGATACTTGTCGGCAAAATTAAAACACACATAGTTTCTTTCTTATTTGATATAAATATATTTTAACATACAAAGAATAATATATTTTACAGTAACGGTTATTTCAAATAATGATCTATGTACACATTTTTTACAAACTGACAAACAATATTGAATCTTCTGTCTGATCCTTAACTTCCTTGATATCTTAGCGAGGGTTCACAAATTAATAACCCCGTAGTACAACGGTAAGTCTACGGATTTACAACGCTAAAATCAGGGGTTCGATTCTCTTCGATGGGCTCAGCAGATAGCCCGGTGTGGCTTTGCGATAAAGAAAGCAAACACAAAATAATTTTGAATTAGTGTAGATGCAATTTACTTATGAGGGAGATAGCTAGCTCTTCGTTGATCACACGTGACTTTTTACAGTTAAAGTTACACAATATCTTCATTAAAATGTTAATGTCCGATGTGAATCCACTGAGGCTAAATGATCGTTAATGTTCGATTTCTACAAACGTTCCTGATCAAATATGTGAAGTCCTCGATTAATAAGCGTTAATCACAGTTATAGCTTCCGAGGTGTATATTACACCAAGTGTAGCATTCCGACGATATAATCTATCTTCTGACGCATCGCTTTGGTTATAGTTATAGGCGTGAGGAAAGTTTCTATAAATTTCAGACTGCACAATAATACTGACGATACACTACTGCTTACGGACACATATATGTTGTTGATTCTTATACTAGAGAATGGTCTACAACTTTAGAGAATATGCGCAAATATTGCAATAGTATAAGTTATTTACGTTTTTAAGTGTAAATTTAACTTAAAGAAACATCGCATTAAAATATATATATAAAAGTAAATCCGTCACAAGTATACATATTTGTTACAAGCTGGTTTGTTACTTTGATACAGAATTGTTATTCGTTCCCTTGACATTAAATATAAAGGTATATTTGTCTGTTTATTTAGTATGTTTACTCTCTCTCCGTGATTCTTTTATTTTCCGTATTGTAACTTTAGCCTTGCACAAGTATTTGAATAATAATTATACATGACTACTGTAGGTAAAAGCGTCCATAAAATCACTGTTTCTTCGTGGGGTAAGTATTGTATATTTAGTTTGAATTTGTTTTTATGTCGTTATGGATTAACATACTTTAACAAATAAAAACCTAAAAAGCAAATTAGGTATTTAATGGTTAATACAATGTGTACGTGAAGATACGTGTACTAAAAGTAAAGACAAGTGAAAAGTAGTTGTATACAATAAGACAAAACATGTAACGATTCGTCTTTTTTGTTATCAAGAGTAAAGTTACACCATGGGCTATCTGTACCCTGCCCACCACCCGTGTCGAAACCTTCTTTCTAGTAGTGTAAGTCCAAGAACATGTAATGAACTAAACTAAAGTGCTATGCCATTTTTAATGACAATGCAGTAACCTGATTACTGAAAAGTAGTTTATCTTGCATAATTATTGGACGTAAAACTGGTTATACATCAAACAGTTTTCATTTAACTCGATGTAAACCCTAACTGTACTTGAAATTATTACTGAAATGTGTAGTAATATAATGTTTACATATTTCTGTATTATACTCATTTATATATAGTTAACTCATTACATTCATGTATAGGTAACTCTTTACATTGATGTATAGGTAACCCTTTACATTGATGTACATTAAGATATAGTTAACTCATTACATTGAAATATAGCTAACTCTTTACATTGATGTATATTAAGATATAGTTAACTTCTTACACTGTTGTACATTAAGATATATTTAACTCATTACGTTGATGTATAGGTAACTTTCCTGTACAGTTAATCAATAGCATCATTAAGAATTATTTAAAAGGTTTGTACACTCCTAAAATTAATAAACAAGTTGTAAACAAAGACACAGTTTATTGTATTCTAGATTTGATTGGTGATCGTTCCATATAATTAAGGGGAGAAAGATGAAATCCATTCTGAATAATGAAAGTTGAAATCCATCATGAATAATGAAGTTTACCCTAATCTTAAGTTTATAATTGTCTTTGAACCATTCCCTATTTTTGTTAGAAATCATTTTAAATACAAAAACAGGATACCTATAACGCATCGCTCTTTCGTCATATACGTATATATATTTACATGTCTAAAGTGTAAATTTGGCTATGTGAGCTCTACAATTGTCTGATCTCACGTAATAAAGAGCAAGCGCAAAATACAGCACATAATTAGTTATCCATTCTTCGCCACTGCTTACAGGACTGCGACAAACATGGCATTTCTAAATACTTCAACATCTTGAGGAGTGCAAGTAGCAAATAAAGGTTACACATGAATGAAAGTTTGTGGATTCATAAGATACGCCATGAATTAAATGCTAATCAAATAGAGCAGCACCTGTACAAGATACGAAGTCACAAGTGATTAGTATAGAGCAAAGTCTTGAAGTGGTTTCGGACTCTTAACTGTGAGACTCAAACATAGAATGAAACAGCAGAATAACAGAAAATCAGAACATTAATAAGTATGGAATATGGGTGTTACGTTTGAAAAATTTTTCCTTATCCCCAAGGGAAGTGATTTTTTGCTGCCAAAATCATATGAATACATATATATATATGCATGATGCCATTTCAATAGTTGTGAAAGTTATTATTTATACACAGCCAAACTCGTAAAGATATGGAAATGTTTTAAACGTTAATGTTTCGTCATTTTCTATTTCTAGAGCTTTCTAGATTTTCGATGCACAAACAAAATTTAAAGAAAAAATTCAAATGATAAACATTTATTAATGTAAACATATGGGTTACCCGAAACGAGATTTGGATGCTGTTCACGCTCTAATACATTATATTTAGTTCATTCGATACAATAATTAACTGATAAACTTACACAAATGCTACGATGTATCAATAAGATTGGAAACTTTCTTTGCAATAGCAACGAAAATAGTTCAATCTTTAAAATATATATCTCGACTTGTAATCCGAGGGTCGAGGGCTCGAATCCCCGTCACACAAACATGCTTGCTCTTTCATTCGTGGGGGCGTTATAATGTGACGGTCAATCCCACTATTCGTTGGTAAAAGAGTAGCCCAAGAGTTGGCGGTGGGTAGTGATAACTAGCTGCCTTCCCTCTAGTCTTACACTGCTAAATTAGGGACGGCTAGTGCAGATAGCCCTCGTGTAGCTTTGAGCAAATTTCAAAACAAAAGATATATACACCTTAAATATTCTTCATTCGTTCTTTAAATTATGATTAGTTTGTATTGATACATAAATATGAATGCGCATTTGTAGATATTGTTTTATTTTTTCAAACAACTCTCTTTTTTTTTTTCAAGCTCCTTTCTCTGCATCTTAACATTATAATAAATGATCCTACGTTTTGAGACGTTCACACCTCATTCGTTCTTGTGTATGGATACAAAGTCGTACCGTTCTATTCGAAGAAAAGCCGTTTCTTTCCTCAGTCAATTTTTTATGCCCTTCAAAAGTTTGAAAAATTCTTCTATTCACGGTCCGCAACGCAGGGCAGAAATTTGTAAGATGAAAATTATATATATATAGGTGTGTGTGTGTATAGGATACATTCATTTTAGATTCATTATCAACTAAAGTCTCCCTATGGCAAGTTTCGTTTTTATTTTTTAAGTCACAGTTACTGAGGTGAAGCGGAGGGCAAGAATGAGTAATGGTATGAAGGCTGTAATGAAACACTAGTAAAAAAAACTAAATGTGATCCGACTTCTTTTCCATTTTGGTGATAAAGTTCTTTGCATTTTTGCTATCCTTGTGACGTACACAAATCTCACTTGTATAGACAAAGCTATAAATAACTTAACTAACACATAACAGCGATATGTGTGCCTGTGCTCTTAAAATAAATCACAAACAAGTACGATTCATTACGAACTTTTACTTAACCGTTAATTGTCTTTGTAATTGGTTTGCATTTTTCTCTGTCCTAAAAAAGCAACTTGGCCAGTGATTGTATTAGAGTTTGTTTGTTTTTTGAATTTCGCGCAAAGCTATAAGAAGGATATCTGCACTAGTCGTCCCTAATTAAGCAGTGTAAGGCTAGATGGAAGGCAGCTGGTCATCTCTACCCACCGCCAACTCTTGGGTTACTCTTTTACCAACGAATAGTGTGATTCATCGTCACATTATAACGTCCCCCACAGCTGACATGGAGAACATGTTTGGTGTGATGGGAATTCGAACCCTCGACCCTCAGATTACAAGTAGAACGTTTTAACCCACTTATGCCGGACAGATAGTATTAAAGAAAGTTCAATGTTGTATATCTAATGACAGAGCAAAAGTGATTGTTAAATCGCCCTAAATGAAACAGTTTTATTAATACACAGGGTCTGTCTGACTTTTGTGCTTAGATGTCTCATGAGTATACAGTAAAATGAAACACTTGAAATATATCACTCACATCTGATTTTAGCTTCACATATAATGGAAAAAAATGTTTCAGCTACGCTTCATAACTCGAAATTTTTTTAAAAACAGGAATCATTCTAGCAAATCCTTTACGATCTCCTTCTCATAAGTCTACTACTAAAAGGAAAGATTTAATGACCAAAACAAAATAAATACTAAATAGTGTCGTATTTTCAGAATACAAGAGCAATTCTTTTATTTCAAAGTTAACAACATTTATATCAAAACACCGTGTTTGATCTTCAACTTTTTACAAAGAAAGAATGTTTGTAGTTAAACAAAAACCCACATAATGTGCTTTGCCCACCATGGGTATCGAAATCGACTTACAAAGTCCGCAGACTTGCAAGTTTGCTACTGGGGAGCCAAAGAGTGAGTATAGTGTTTGTAATTAGTCTCAATTCTACCCTTGTAGCAATATGTAGAAAAAACAACAAAAACATTAAATGTTATGTTTGTTTTAATTATGAAATTTCAAAACTAGAAGACGTATTCTAGTTACATGATAAAAAAATTACTTTAACATTTAGGCTAAGTGAGCTTAGACATAACCACACAAATGTTGAAATCACAGTAATAATATAAATAATAATTTAAAGTATTCATAAATGGGACTTTTAAAATATTGTGCCTTAAAGTTCACTTATTTATTTAACAGTAGCAAGTATAATGGGTCAACGGTCAATATACCATTGTGGCTACTTAAACACAAACTCCATACTTGACATCTTTTCATAAATACCACGCACGCAATTTAACTCATTAGGGAAAACATTTATGCTTATATCTGTCTGCATTAAATAAACATCGGTATTTTAGACTAGAACTTCTGACACAGCAATTAAATATCTAGTCTTTTTTTAGTAAACTAAAAACAGGCTTTACGAATATTGGATAAAACGAGAATATTGAAAAATATTTAATTTTATCAAAAACAAAAGTAAACGTATTTCTTTCGTCGTTCATTTATTAGCATTAAACATATCTGTATTCTTGCCAAAAGTGCAAATTTTGGTTTGAACTTCGTGCAAACTACACGAAAGCTATCTATGCTAGTCGTTACTAATTTAGCAGTGAAAGACGATAAAGAAGGCAGCTAGTCATCACCATTCACCGCTAACTCTGGAACTACTCTTTTACCAACGAATAATGGGATTGACCATATATTTACAACACCCCCATGGCTGAAAGGGCGAACATGTTTGTTGTGACGGAAATGCGAATCCTCGACCATCAGACTGTGAGTCAAGCGCCCCTGAACAACCTGGACATGTAAGTATTTCAAACAAAATGACAATTTAATCAAATGGCGTGTATATCCAAAACACTAAGCAATGAAGCAGGATATAAGGCATATAAATCACACAAAACACTCGATAATACGAGAGCTTTCGTGAGATAGACTCTTTCTGTCCCCTTTGTTTTTCTTTATTGTCAAATAAGGCCCACTTTCAACTTTCTGAATTATCTACTTATAACGAGTTTCTTAATAGCTATATTTGTTTCGTACCGATGGCATATTTAAATCAGATGTGTTTATTGAATTACTACTATACGTGAAAATTTGTTTTTTTCAATGTTCATAGATGTGCGTGTGATATTCCATTTACTACTTCTCAAAAATAGAATTTAATAGATCCAAATCAATTAAGAGAGTTATTAATAAAACAGGTTACGTATCAGTAAAACAACAAATACAACCTTTGTTACACTAGTAGTGTGTAAGAATTGCGTTAATGGTTAGTAGCTCTAAACTTAAAAATTGAAATATTAAGTAATCAAATTCTATCCAGTGGTTTAAAATATAGGGTTTACGTTAGAGCACTAATGTTCAAACAGCGGTAAGTCTATGGACTTACAACGCTAAAATCAGGGGTTTGATTCCCCTTGGTGGACTCAGCAGGTAGCCCGATGTGGCTTTTCTATGAAAACACACACACACTAACGTTCAAACGTGGAATTCGAAACTGGTTGTCTAAGCTGCTACTGGTGGGCTCTATTATTTCATAAAGGTCTAATGTTCATAACAATAATTATATATTTGTTGTGAACGTTGATGAGCCTCATATATACAGAGATTCGAAGATGTTGATGTAGAAGTTGATTTCTGTATGTCGAAGCCAACTATTCCCAGAGCGTTATAATGCTCACACACTACACTGTATATGCTGGGTTTATGGCCTGAAACATCATTAACACTAACGGCACCCAACTGATGAAACAATGCATTATATAATCTTTATAAGTAGATACGTAATAAAAGTATGTTTAATTAATTATGTTTATGGCATAAGGCTGTTTTACATAACTTACTCTATTTGGAAGTTATTATTATAGCAAGTAAAATTATAGTAAGTTAAATTACAATTAAATCAATTAACATAAATGTTGATATATAATACTGAGCAGTTTTTGTTCTAATTCTCACTTATGAGCCATTGTGAACAAATCCGATAGGTAATTAGTATATCAGTCTTAAACCAAGAACTTAAGCGACTTTTAGGCAGATTTGAAATATTAGATTGGACCTTGTTTTTTAAATTATAAATATTACGCCCGTGTTAAAGGTTATGCTGGTTTTGACAGTCACTGAATTATTATTATTGCGGAAATAGATAAACGTCACTTTTCTAGATAGTGTGGTACAATTACATGACAATGTTAACATTGTAGTAAAAGTTCGTTTTTGCTTCAAGAATCTTAACAGTTTCAAGTATTATAGTTCCAACCCATGATACAATGAATAATCGCACTGCTGTCTCACTCCATGACAGGAAACTCATAAAAGAAATTTTCTTCACAACAAACAGGAAAACAGTTAGACAGGCAGGAGATTCAAAGTACAACATTTATATTTTATGAGTTACATAAAGACATCAAGTATTTGTAGAAGATTAATGCGACGAAAAACATCCATTACTTGCAATTAATAGCAATAATAGATTTAGGGTGTTACTCGGTGACAGAGGTAACTTTATGAACTTTAACACTTCAAGGTCTAATTATCTGTGGTCGACAATGCTCAGATAGCCCATCGTATGGCTATAAGTTAAAACAAATAAACTAACAAATAATGTTTTGAATTTAAAGGAAAACGTTATTGGTTTAATACGGCTTATAATTTTACTAATTTTGTTATCAAAATTGTATCGATTTTACAGGCAGTTCACTAATACGGACGTATATTTTTGACAACATACTAAAACTAATCACACTTAACAATAGTATTTCACCTACCGTGTGTGCTCAACGTAATTACCCATCCCCTTGGCCAGGTGGTTAAGGCACTCGACTCGTAATTCGAGGGTCGCAGGTTCGAATCCCTTTCATACCAAACATGCTCGCCCTTTCAGCCGTGGGGGCGTTATAATATGACGGCCGATCCAACTATTCGTTGGTAAAAGAGTAGCCCAGGAGTTATCGGTGGGTGGTGATGACCCACTACCTTCCCTCTAGTCTTACACTGCTAAATTAGGGACGGTTAGCGAAGATTGCACTCAAGTAGCTCAAAACAAACTAAACCCCTAGCGTCGATCATACTCATTCTGAAATGTATTATTAATTAAGCTTCATTAACATACACTGTGATTTCTGCTATAATCAACTTCTGCGAAATGTATCGACTTCCATATCTATGCACTGTGGCTGCATTAGGGGACAGCTATATATATGAATGGAATATTAGCAATTTCAGTTTATTCAGTCATCTTTCTTATGAAAATAGTCTTCGATTATCGAAATATGGTTGAAAGCTTGTCAAATGTCTGTGTATTATCTTACTAAAGGCACTGCGGTTGTCCAGCTTCCTCGCATTGATGTTTTGAGTTGAAATGTTGTTTTTCTTAGCAGCGGCGTAAATTTAAAAAAAAAAAAGAGAAAGATATGGAAGTATTGCTTCAAATTGACAACTGACATAGAATGTGCTTACAGAGCTACTGTTGCTCTATGTGCTCGATTATAGAATTTCTTCTTCTTTAATGTTCTCTATTTAAAAATGTTTTGTCTCTCGGTTATACATAGTTTACCCATCTCGCTATGTATGCCGTTTCCTTCCTTTGTTTTTTAGATGTTATTTACATTTAAAGAACATTTTTTGTATTAATTATAGCAAAAACAAAATGTCAATCCATATACAGGACAATTGATCTGATCAATGGTTAAGTGTCGGACTGTGAAGCCGAGCTAGGTTCCATGGTTAGCGTCCCTTTACCGAAAACAAAACTTCACAGCTCCGCACTTTGGGGCCTTTTGTACGTTATGAGAATAAAGATCAAGTTTCACTATTCGGTGTGACAAGAACTGCCTGTGGGTGTTAACTAATTATTTTTCTTCCATCACATCATAGTTAAGGACAAATAGCTGAGACAACCTTCTTGTAGCTTTACGCGAAATCCGTACAAACAGATATATCAAACCGCAACGTCAAAGAAATACAGTAAAACCTGTCGAAGCCGGAAATATCAAAATTTTGCAGCATTATATTAATATAAATGTAAAAGACCCATCATATGGCGGAACCTGCGTAAGCGGACGGAAAACTATCTTTCACCTGCTTTATCTATCAACATGTAGGATTAGAACCTGAGTAAGGCGGAAAAATGTTTTTCATTAAATATTAATTTCTTATTCATTTAATAATGTCTTCAAATATTAATAAATTCTCGTTTAATTAATATTTTTTAAATATTAATAAATTCTTGTTTAATTAAGATTTTTTAAAAAAATATTCATAAATTCTCGGACATTTTGTTACAATAAATACTGGTTAAATATATTCTGTTCTTGTTTTTCTGCTATCTTATTTTTTGCAGTTAAATTAGATTCATGGTTTGTAGAAATATATTTGTCTTTTAAGTGCAAAATTCTACTCTTTAAATAATTCTCATGAAAAAAAATAAATTCCTATCTTCCCTAATTTTAAAATTTAGAGAAAATTTACCATGTGTAATAGGTAAAAGTGATAATCCGGGTTGTTTCAAGAATTTAAAGAAGAATCAACTTCCTGTGGAACGAAAAGCGAATAATAAAATGTGGATGACAAGTACTATATTCGAGGAATTTTTGAACAAATTAAACAAAAGAATGGAACAAGAAAATAGGAATATTCTAATTTTCCTAGATAATGCAACTTGTCACACAAAAGTTTAACTTTCAAATGTTTGTTTAGTCTTTCTACCTCCATGTACAACATCACTCCTAGAGCCACTACATAATGAAATTATACAGTGTATAAAATTAAAATATATAGAATTGATGCTTCAGCATATTATTGCAAACATGGACGACTGTAAAAGAGCATCTGAGATGACCATGAAAATTGACGTGTTAAATGCAATTGTATTTTTAAGTCATTAAATCAAATGAATAAAAGATGAATGCATAATAAAGTGCTTTCGAAAATGTGGATTTATTTTTGATAATGGCGGAGATTGTGAAGAAGTTGTTTGTTATGACGATTCTAGTGAAATCCAAATCTGATTGTGAAGATTAATGCAGATGATTCTGTGAACGCGGAAACATTTGTGAACGTTGACAATAATTTTTTAGCAGAAATTGATTTGAAATCTATAATAGAATCGCAAGATGGTAACAATGTGAGAGATACAGAAGATGAACAAAATAGAAAAGATAGTGAGAAAATAGAAATTCTTACTTCATCACAAATGTAAAGTTATATTAACGCTATCAAATTGTATGCAACAATGAAGGGGTAAAACGAACTTCATGAAAAGGCCGTAGAATTGGCGTTTCTTTTAACCGCATGAGAAAGTCTATTAAACGGAACAGTTGAAACTGGATACTTTTTTCAAATAAATTTGATTAAGATTTTGTGTGCTTATACATATTTTCAATATCTATTTTTATTCTTATTATAATAAATATAACATAAATAATATAATAACTTTATTCACAAACGTCTTACTTCCCTTGAGTCAAGCAAATCTCACGTTCCGCTCAAAAATTATGTATAATTAAGGAAATGCATGTTCATTATGTCTGAGCCGGAAAACCTGCTTAAGCCGGAAATGTTAATCGGTCCCGTGCGATTCCGCCTAAGACAGGTTTTACTGTATGTGTATATAAACATATATATATACTGTATTTTGAGGCTCAGCTTGTTACGCTATGTCAAAAAAAGAATTCCTGTTATGTTGAACACAAAGCTACACAATAGACAATCTGTGTTATGCCCCTCACGAGTATCGAAACTCGGTTTCTAGAGTTAGATTTAGTGCTGCAAAGAAAGAATCAATATTTCTGTAGACCCATCTTCAGAAAAACTTTAAATAAGGGTTGCTATTGAATACATACGCACATTTTTCAACCAAAAAAGTTTTATTGAAGCTAATAGCTTCTTTGTTTTGAGAGCAAAACTACGTTGGCCTACCTGTTGTGTCCACCGCGGGAATAGAGCCCTAGATTTTACCGTTGTAATTATGTAAGTCTACTGCTGTCCAACTGGGGTCTTAAGCTAATAAAATAATGTGACTTGTGAGTTAAAAGATAACTCAGTAGGCTGTGATGTAACGCATACAAGATTATCCATCTATTCCAATATCGAAGATTTGATCACTGTTTCTTTCATAGTACGATAATCTGAGGGTCGCGGATTCGCATCTCCATCGCGCCAAACATGCTCGCTCTTTCAGCCGTGGGGGCGTTATAATGTGACGGTCAATCCCATTATTCGTTGGTAAAAGAGTAGCCCAAGAGTTGGCGGTGGGTGGTGATGACTAGCTGCCTTCCCCTACTCTTACACTGCTAAAGTAGGGACGGCTAGCACAGATAGCCCTCGAGTAGCTTTGTGCGAAATTCAAAAACAAACAAACAAATTCATAGTACGATAACATTAAATTAAACCAAATGTAAACAGAGTCACTATGGTCCCTACCGAGCATTTCCTTCGAATAGAAGAAGAATAAGTTGCCAGTTAAATCTTATACCTCTGTGATGAATATTAAATAGGTTTTTTTTTAACGTAAATTGCCAGAAACTCTTGATGTTATAAAGAGATTGATAGCACAATCTTAGAGCAAATCCAAGAGTTTAATACAAATACGTATACATAAATAAACTGTATACGATATGTACAGATATTCGGTAGAATTTTGTTAGGATATCTTTATCACTATAGTTTTGCTGATCGATTTAATAATAAACATTGTAAATGAAAACCATTACAATTTACTATACTCACCGAAAGATGGCAAGCCAGTCTTGCTAAAAACTTTTAAAAACAAGAGTGGCGCTGGTGTCTCTGTGGAAGAGCGCTGGGTTTGGGAACTAGCGAACCGGGGCAGGATCAGTGCGTTTCAGTTGGTCGGTAGTTCAAACTCTGAGATGACGACAGACAGCATTGGTAGCTTTACCGTAAATACGAATAAAATATAAAGAAGTTTGTTGTTAGTACTTTTGTATTGTATTCAATAAGAATTAAATAGTAGTAATTAGGTTTCTATTTAAAGCAATCTTAAGTTGCATCATTACTACCTCTAATTATGTATTGAAATACTAACCTTTGCTTTTAATCTCACCTTAGTATTATGCTTCTAAGATTTTAAAATATTGAAGGAAAACATGTGTTAACAGTGAAAGTATTTGATTTCCATTCGAAAATGGCAACTATTTTTTCTCAGATGTAGCGAATGCTACATCTTCATTGTAAATATTTTTAACTGTTGTTTGTTTGTTTTTGAATTTCGCACAAAGCTACTCGAAGGCTATCTGTGCTAGCCGTCCCTAATTTAGCAGTGTAAGACTAGAGGGAAGGCAGCTAGTTATCACCACCCACCGCCAACTCTTGAGCTACTCTTTTACCAACGAATAGTGGGATTGATCGTTACATTATAACTCCCCCACGGCTGAAAGGGCGAGCATGTTTGGCGCCACGGGGATGCGAACCCGCGACCCTCGGATTACGAGTCGCACGCCTTAACACGCTTGGCCATGCCGGGCCTATTTTGAACTATTGCGGAAAGCTGAAGCGAGCGCGCATGTATGTTTGTATATCTGTGGCTATAAATATGTTGTATGTTTTCATAGATGACCAGGTGGTTAAGGTACTCGACTCACAATCCGAGGGTCGTGGATTCGAATCCCGGTCGCACCAAACATGCTTGCCCTTTCAGCCGTGGGGGCGTTATAAATGGTACGGTCAATCCGGCTATTCGTTGGTTAAAGAGTAGCCCTAGAGTTGGAAGTAGGTGGTGAAGACTAGCTGCTTTCCTCTAGACTTACACTGCTAAATTAGGGACGGCTAGCGTAGATAGTCATCGTGTAGCTTTGCGCAAAATTCAAAACAAATCAATCTTCCTCTAGTCTTACACTGCTAAATTAGAAACAGCTAACACAGATAACCCTCGTGTAGCTTTGCGCGAAATTCAAACCAAACCAAACCAATAGTTTCATCTATGTGTACATGTTCTTTGACCAAAGCTCTCAACAAAACGTTTGTTTTGTTTGTAGTTAAGCAGAAAGTTACATAGGGGGTTATCTGTGCAACGTCAAATTAACGAAAACAAACAAACTTTTCAACAAGTATGCCTCGAGGTAACTTTACAAAGGTTAACGTCATCTTTGGAACATTTTCAGGAGTTAAATTTGCAAGTATTGCTTAAAGTATATTAAATTAACACTTTTTGCTTATCTTGATGGCCCGGCATGGCCAAGCGTGTTAAGGCGTGCGACTCGTAATCTGAGGGTCGCGTGTTCGCATCCCCGTCGCGCCAAACATGCTCGCCCTTTCAGCCGTGGGGGCGTTATAATGTTACGGTCAATCCCACTATTCGTTAGTAAAAGAGTAGCTCAAGAGTTGGCGGTGGGTGGTGATGACTAGCTGCCTTCCCTCTAGTCTTACACTGCTAAATTAGGGACGGCTTGCACAGATAGCCCTCGAGTAGCTTTGTGCGAAATTCAAAAACAAAACAATTATCTTAACTGTCTTAAATCATTCATTTCTCAGGCGTTTCCAGTAAATGTTCTCATCTTTAGCAACAACTGGCGGAATTTGATAAATCAGCTTGAAAATTCTCTCTCCGATTGCACTGAAATACTAAAAAAAACTTATGCTACAATTGTACTGAAATACCTGAGTACCTACGGCGCAACAGTATGCTTATATGTTGTGTGAGTTTTGAGTTTTATGGCAGCTTTGATATCTTAATATCGTATAGTTTTCCATCTCCGCTTAAGTAGCGGACAAAGAAATTCTGTTTTCTGTGGCTAAATCTATACAATGATTGTAAAATATCAAACTATTCGCAATTAATACAATGATTTTAAGTAAGCATGATCAGAGAAAAAATTTACAGGAACGAAAAGTTGGATTTGAATACATAATCTTCTCACGTAAACATGAAAAACATTGTAGCTATAGTAATAATTTATCTGTTTTCTGTTTAGCCCATTGTGCCACATTGGCACAGATAGCCTAGTTGCTTTGCACATAAAATGTCAAATCAACCAACCAACAACCAGTAAAAACTTGAAAATCATGAATCTGATTACTTCCTCGTTACATCTTAATACAGTTTCTATTAAAGTAAATACGGTAAATCACGAAATTCCAACAATAAATGTTAGTTTGACTTTAAAAAACAGGTATTGTTGGTACAATATTAAGTCATGTTTATCTTCCTTGTTTAGAAGTAAAGAAGTCGGTGTGACAAAGTTTGTTCTTCACAACAATATTTTTTTATGTAATTATTTCCTCAACAATAATTTTAGACGTCAATTTTTGTACTGTGAGTGTTTTATTTGTTGTTGTTTTTGTAATTTTATTTTATGGAGGAACAAACTTGTCAGCCAATGGACGGTTTTTATTTGGTACACCAAGGTAAATACCAAATATGCGTTTTAGCTCGTTTTATTTCATTTTCTGTCAGAACAAATGGCTTTACAAATACTGGTTATTATAGTAAAACGTTTTTAACTTGAAATAAGAGAAAAGATTGAATCATATCGTCTTGTTATCTTTTCATATCAAGCTCATTTAAATACTCATTTAAACAAAACAGTAAATTATTTATTAACCGATTTCACCAAAAACTAATAAGTACTTAAATATATTTTCAAATAAAACCCAAAATCTAAACGATCGAAGCTTGGATCTCTGTCCAAGAGACGGATAATTGTGCTATCATATGCTATCTATGAAAAGCACAATAGTTTTTCTTTAAATATATGAATATTATATACATATATTATCCATAACGGAAAATACATATAACTTGAGGTTCTTCTATGTCCAGTTCTTTAATATCCACATGAAAAACTTAAGTATTTTTGCAATGCGAAAATTGAAGTTGATAACAATCCATGCTATTTCCTACACTGTGTTTCTTTTGACTGAAAACAAAACCGATTATATCTTCTATAAATGGAACATAAAAATATTTTTAAAGTGCCATGTATCGATACGACAGTTATCCAAAAAAATACGATAACTTTTGTTTACAAATATACAACTTTAAATGACCAAAATTTAGCATAACATTTTCTTTATAAATGAATTTTGATTCACAGTTTAGCTCGATATTCTACAACTAGCTTGGTATGTAAAATTAATTTTATCAAATCAAATTACATTACTTGAGTATTAATTTCAAGTTATATAAATTTAAGAAAAATCACACTTTAAATAAAGTTGTCTGATTTTGTAAGTTCTTATCCTCATGGCATGTTTAGACAATTGTTCAGTTGAAAAGGTTTATCTGTAAATATCGAATTGTTCATTAAGAATCATGCGGTTGAAAATAAAGAAAGACTTACTCCAATATATCTTAATACATTGATAATTGTATTTAAGCATAGTGACGGACAATAGTTTTCTGTAAGTTAATTTCTCATGAGGGCATAAATGTATGTTGAAAAACAAACCGCATAATTAAAATTATAAATTCAAGTGTATGTCACTTGGAGAAACTTGAGCATGGCATTTCTTGAACAACTTAGTCATCAAAACAAGTATGTATATATATATATATATATATATATATATAGATTAGAGAAATTTGAACAGAGTGTGAGCTTCTATAAGGCTATAACAAGTATTCAAGTAGAAAAGTTGAACATATATTTAGTTACATAACAATTCAACATGTATATTTATTATCATAATAGAATAAGCTTTTTAAATCATTATTTGCTTCAATTCAAGTCCTACATATAACGATGTAAAAAAAAAAGAAATATTTGTATTTGCTATTAGTACGGAAAATACGATGTTTCGTGTTAGAGTAATAGCAGAAGTAGAGAACTATGTTAACACTACGAAGATTCTGTAAAACATGAATTATTAATATTATTTCACAATAATAAATGATTATTAATAATAAACTACAACTTATTACATTATCTGAATACTGAAACGTTGAAACGTTAAACGTTTCAGTATTGTGGAAACTTCGATGTTTATTATAATTCATCTGTAAATTACTGATATCGAAAACTCTCACAGTTTGCATTTAGTCAAATAAGCTTCCAATACAATTATCTGGACAGAAATGAGTTTCGTTAAATACATACCTCAAATGTAAAATTATTGAAACACAAATATATAGTCTAACTGTATTCCTAATGGACACATTTGACTGTTAAAAGTTCACAACTTATTTTGAATAAAAAGGTAATGTTTTTCTTTTGATGACTTCAGTTGGCAAACAGAATGATATAGGTTGAGATTTTCATGAAAGTTTGTAAATGAGGTTTTCCCACGTGTATTATGTGGTTGGCTAATGTACACCATTCAGTAAAGGAATTTCTGTACAACAAACATAAAATCCTAATTTATGGATGAGCATCATGAGAGTTTTCTGAGATTCATTTTTTTCGCTACTCATGCACAGAATCATTTATCGAGGAGTTCACTTAAAGCCGTAATGTAACTTTGAGCCATTTGTAATGTCTCGTATTTGGACAGTTTTCTGTCGTTTCCAAGTGAAGGCACCACTTCCCGCAGCCGGTCGAAGGCAATGTTGAGACTGTGCATTCGGCGTCGTTCACGTGCGTTCGCAGCTAACCGACGCTTTCGTAAAACGGCAGGCTGAGGAGGGTCTCCGCTTCGGATCTTGTTCAGTCTGTCATGACTATTAAACTCATGAACAGTAGTGTTACTATCATCAGAAGCCTTGATACAACTGTTAAAGTTCATCTCGCTAAGCCTACTCGACGAATGTTCACAGTATGAAGAATATTTAAGTGAAATATCGTGATCTAAATTCCCTGCTTGACGTCCCGAATAAAGTTTCAAATCCATAGATTCTCTGGTTGTATCTTCGGAAGAGGTTAAGGCGTCCAGCGTTGTCTCACTGGGACAGGAGAGTGGACTATCCACTAGAACCGACAAACAGCTTTTAGAATTTTTTATTAAAAAGGAGCAGTTTTCTCTAGGAGAAGAAGATTCTTGTTGGAGGGCCTGAAAATCAGAGGAACTTTGTTCAGAAAGTCTATGAAGTATGGGAAAACGGTCCATACTAACGGCTAAACCCACGTTTATGAAACACCTGGATATATTATAACTCCATTTCACACACTTGTTACTTTAGTGACTTGTTTTAACTACGAACTGGCGTGCAGGACGCACGCAATACTAATCAACTCAAGAAAACAGACAACACAACTTCGTTCCACCTGCGGGTTTTTCTGCAACTATAAACAGTCTAGGCCTCGTGCTTCACCGGCGGGAGATTTTGACTGGGTACGTAGTCCATCACTGACGTCATTACCTGTCCAAAACGTCCAATCAAGAGGTTTTGTCAAGTAATAAGGCTCGCGGTGATGTACGTTGAAAATAATTACACATTACAGTGAGTTTGGGAGGCTTTTCATTGTCATTTCTAAACCAATAACATTTTTCATGCACTATTCTTTATTTATTTACAATCGAAAGTTGGTAATTAGAAGAATACGACTAGTTTACTGTTACAATAATAGTGAAGTTTATTCTAATATTGAGCGACAAAGATGACTTACCTCACACTTAATAGAAGTAATGAGTTATTGTATCTTAGCGATGAATGTGATTATATTTAAACTGCTAAGGTTATATTTCTGTTTTGTTTTGTATAAATTAGTTTAATTAGTAAATATAAAAAAAGGACAACATTATATCTGGATTGGGTATTTCAAGAAACGATTAACCCTTTATATTTTTATTTCTCTATATGAGTGTCTTAAATAAGACAGTATAATAATGAAGTGCATGTCAGTTCAGTACTCCCCGTGATACCAAACATGCTCGCCCTTTCAGCTGTGGGGGCGTTATATAGTGACGATCAATCTCACTATTTGTTGGTAAAAGAGCCGCCGAAGAGTTGGCGGTGAGTGGTGATGACTAGCTGCCTTTCCTCTAGTCTTACACTGCTAAATTAAGGATGGCTAGCGCAGATAGCCCTCGTGTAGCTTTGTGCGAAATTCAAGAAGAAACAAACAAACAGTTTGGTAATTATTATTATTATTTTAAATAAGGCTTAAATTAAGACATCGCAAATCAGTCGTCTATTATTGTGTATATTGTTTTCCAAGTCTATCAGTTACGAACAATTATATTATGTATTATTTTGAATATAGTCTTTAGCTATTATCCACTGAAAATAATGGTTTAAATGACAATACAAATATAAGAACAACGGAATTGAGACTCATCATTACCAAAATATAACTGAAAATAACATAAGTTGAAGATAACTACAGATCCGATACATAATGTTGAGTAAAAGATGGTAAGACATTTTTACATATTATATAAACAGTTGGTATGGGTTGAGAAATTTTTTATGTAGAGGAACGAACAACGTTTCGACCTTCTTCGGTCATTTTCTCAACCCATACCAGCCGTTGATATATATATATATATATTTCTCTACAAGTGGGTTTTCTCGTCATCACGGAATAAGACACTTTTAAATAATCTCTTTTTTGCCATTATTTTAGACAAAATGTTTTGAGTTATTCATTTTTATTTTATAATCGTGTGGCCAAGTTTTAAAACATATTTTATATACTGTCACGTGACGCTAACCTCACACCCTTGTTAAAAGAAATAAACCAGCCTGTTAATAAAATACTTGTTCAAAAGCGTTTGTGCAACAACGTTTGTTTTGTCGGCTTTTGTGCAAAGCTACACAAAGGCTATCTGCGCTAGCCATTTCTAATGTTTAAAAATAATAAGATAAAGAGAAAGCAGCTAGACAATACAAACCACTGTATTGTAATAGTCTTGGACTATTATTGTTTGATCGAATAATCGAATTTAACCCAAAGTGTGTGGCGCGACTTTATTTATTTCTTTGTGCTAATAGAAAGAGAAAACGGAACTTCAACGCCACTGTCAAACACGCTAACCATTAGGCCGCTCCCAGGCCATATTTGTTATTCACGTTTTGTTAGAATCGTTTCTTATTTCAAGGCGACATAATCACATACACAGCAGACTTATAGGAAGTTTCCAACATAAAAGTGAAACGGTAATAAGTACATCAATTTTCAAACTCTTTTTTTTTTTTCTCGTAAGAATCTCTCGTTAAGGTTAATAATAACAATCACATGACATATAGAATTTGTTCAAAGCCGTTTAATTCTACCACAACTGTTTTTACCTCCGCCATCACAGGTGGACAGATGTTATGTTTCTATCCTGTTTGTAGATGTGTGTTTGTCAGCAAGGTTTCTTAAAAATGGTCAAATGTATTTTTACGAAAGCTGGTATATACTTGGACTATGATTCAACTTAGAAGTGATTAGTTTTTGGAAGGTCGAGGTCACAACAAGGTTACAAAAATTAAAAAAAATCCCTAACTGTTAACATGGAGACCGATTTTTCACACTATTTTCGCTCTCTAACTCAGTCAAGAATAGTCGTATTTGAATAAAACTTGGAGAAGGTATGTGTAATATCATTTTTCATTGTCCTGTCAAGAATGGTCCGTGTCCATTGATAATGACGGACATTGGACACATTTTCGTATCTCTTAAGAGCTGTTTGTTTGTTTGTTTTGGAATTTCGCACAAAGCTACTCGAGGGCTATCTGTGCTAGCCGTCCCTAATTTAGCAGTGTAAGACTAGAGGGAATGCAGCTAGCCATCACCACCCACCGCCAACTCTTGGGCTACTCTTTTACCAACGAATAGTGGGATTGACCGTCACATTATACACCCCCACGGCTGGGAGGGCGAGCATGTTTAGCGCGACGCGGGCGCGAACCCGCCACCCTCGGATTACGAGTCGCACGCCTTACGCGCTTGGCCATGCCAGGCCTTTAAGAGCTGAATATGATCAACAATGTATAGCCCAGGTATGCGCTCTACTAAATGTCCCTTTAGTTTGTGTATGGGTTAGCCCTCGACTTTTTTTTTTAAAGATATTTAGCTCATAAATCAGGCTACAGTTACAAAATATTTCGATATCAAAACCACTAGAGTTTTCGTTTCTGATAGTATATATATATATGTAGCAACTTCCGTTCACCAGCTGGTAAAATTGTATATTTTTGTAAGAGCGAATGTACAAACGAATTAATGTTCGTCTTCCAAACATGCAGTAAGACCTGCCACCTTCTCATTCCAAAACTCACTCCAATGGAGGCCCTGCATGGCCACGTGGTTAAGGCGCTCGACTCGTATTCTTGGGGTCGCGGGTTCGAATCCCCGTCTCACCATACATGCTCGCTCTTTCAGCCGTGGGGGCGTTATAAGGTCACAGTCAATCCCCCTATTCGTTGGTAAAAATTAGCCAAAGAGTTGGCAATGGGTGGTGATGACTAACTGACTTCCCTTCTAGTCTTACACTGCTAAATTAGGGACGACTAACGCAGAGAGTCCTCGTGTAGCTTTGCGCGAAATTCATAAACAAACAAACAAACAAACAAAAATGTTCTTATCAGATGTATATTCTTTCACTCAGTAACCAAACGTAATTTCAGTTGAAGCTTAGTTTTCTGGCACTTTGTTTTTAACTGGTGTGATGTTATTCTGAAATGCATACTATATGCATGCGTGGTTACATGCAATGTTTCGGTCCGGCCTGGCCGTGTCATTGAGGCGCTTAACTCACAATCTGAGGGTCACGGGCTCAATCTCAAACCCCTTCTTTCCAAACAGGCTCGCCCTTTTAACCGTGTGAGCGTTATTATGTGACAATCAATCCCCCTATTCGTTAGCAAAAGAGTAGTCTAAGAGTTGGCTGTGGGTGTTAATGACTATCTGCCTTACTTACCTCTAGTCTTTCCCTGCAATATTAGAAACAACCAGTGTAGACAGTCTTCGTGCAGCTTTGCTCGAAATTGAAAATAAATAAATTTGCTCTTTCGGCAAAAATTATATGCAATATACAAACGTGTTAAACGAGCATAACACAACAGTATTTCTATGGGTTGAGTCAGTTCGTATAAACAAACATGAGAGGACAAGAAAAGATTTTTTTTATGGAAATTGAAAAAGCAAATACAAGTGGCACTGCAATATGACCTTGAAGCTGTATTGACTTATCACGTGACGACATCGAGAATTACAGTTAACAGTGTAAATTTGAGCGGTAAGTTTATTCGTTCACTTATTGATTAGTAGTATTGCTGGATAACGTGGGTTAAACATGCAAATTAATATATTAGGTTGAGGAATAATTCGTGAGCGTTTTTAAATAATTTCATTCAAGCGTTACATGCAAGACTATACAATACTTCAATGCATGAACACATGACACCCAAAACATTTATTATGATACTTTATTTCATGTAATACCTAGGTATATAGTATGCATTGTTTTAAACGAAATTGCAAGAAATTAAATGCGAAAAGCAGATGGTGTCGAAAATGCTCGATTTTGTCCATTTGACATTCCATTTAATGAGCTGAAAATAAAAGCAAAAATTAAAGACATATGAAAATCAAACACACTAATCTATTAGAACAAAAAATTATCTACCAAATGACATGAAATATTTTGCGAAAGCGTTTCATTTATGAATATTTTTTTTAACTTGAAAAACGCTCTCGAATTATTCCTCAACCTAATATATACTTACCAGGATTTGGAAACGCGCAAATTATGGAAGAAGGCTAACTGGTAAAAACCATGGATTTTCACTAGACAATATAATTAAAATCTGTAAAACATATAAAATGATTTATTACACTGCACAACAATTTTTTTTTTTTTAAGTTTTGCTTCCTGAAAAGTTTTTGCTGATTGTGACAGGTACCTGGTGGGTATGCATAGATATAGTTTTGGTTTTGCTTCATCACGTAAGAACTCTGAGAAATAGACAGTTAACTGTTTACCGGCAATAACGTATTTAATTGCGTTTATGTTTCTAATACGCTATTAAGTTCAACATAATTAAAAGAGTTTTACTCCTGATTTTCGTGTGTATTCAATGTCCGGTGCATCACGTTGCAGTGTCCAACAGTAGTGAACAAGCATTGACGGATTCCAATTGCCCTGATATCGTTTTTCCATTGTAGCAACGTCCTGGTGAAACCTTTCACCGTGTTCGTCACTGACAGCACCGAGATTTGCGGGGAAGAAGTCCAAGTGTGAGTGGAGGAAATGAATCTTGAGTGACATGTTGCACTTCATTGTTTTGTATGCTTTGAGAAGTTTGTCTATCAGCTGAATGTAATGTGGGGCTCTCTAATTGCCAAGAAAATTGTTAACACCGTCTTTAAAGGCTTTCCAGGCAATCTTTTCTGGCCCAACTAACAGATCTTCGAACCGCTTGTCACACATAACATGTCTGATCTGAGGGCCAACAAAAATGCCCTCTTTGATCTCGGCATCAGTTATTCTTGGGAACATCTGTTTTAAATAATGAAAACCTTTGCCATCTTTGTTCATTGCTTTCATGAAATTCCTCATAAGTCCCAATTTTATGTGAAGAGGAGGCAAAGAAATCTTTGCCGTGTCGACAAGCGGTTCATGCGCCACATTTTTCTGTCCTGGAACTAACTTTTTACAGAGTGGCCAGCTCTGTCTAGAATAATGACTCTTTGGCACAACCGTCCAATTCACAGATGAAACAACAGTACTTTGTATAGCCGAACTGCAGTCCCAATAACAGAACAACGACTTTCAGATCTCCAAAGAAATTCTAGTTGTACTTGCTGTACTAGATGTGCTTCAGCAACATTTCCATGTTCTCGTAGGTTTCTTTTATGTGTGCTGCATAGCCAACAAATATTGAAAAGTAAACGTTGTCATTTTGTAATAGAGCAGATTTGAGGCTTAACATTGATGAAACAATAAAGAGACGCCACTCTTGCGGGTCATGGTCACAACCCGAAGCAGAGAACAATCCTTCGATAACAACACAGAAACAGATACTGTCAACTTGTGCAAAGAATTTGGTTATATCATCTTGGCGGCTTCGAGAAACAGAAATCTTCGTACTTGGTGACAGCAAACACCATTCCTGTAGTCTCGAACCCAGCAATTCGGCTTTTGCTTTTGACAGATTCAAATCTCTGACCAGATCGTTTAATTCTGACTGTGTAATGAAATGTGGATCGTCTGAGGAGCACGGTTCAATATCTGGATCAATGTCACTGCCAGTTCCCTGCATTGCAGTTTCATCATCGGGTTCGTCTAAGGTCCATTCTTCTGGTGGTTTCGGAATTGGAAGACTGTCGTCACGTGGCACGGGTCTCATTGTTGAAGGCAGATTATGGTATTCAATTGACTTCTTCTTTTTGGCAGAGATACCAGACACATTAGTCAAACAGAAGCAACAGTCCGTCACATGGTCTTTCTGTTCTCGCCATATCATCGAAACAGCAAACGGCATTGTCTTTCGAGTGCAACTGAGCCAAACTCTCAGACAGACAGAACATGTCGCACAACAAATGTGAGGCGCCCATTTCTGGTCTTGATCACCAATTTTACAGTCGAAGTACAGATGATATGCTTGCTTTACAAGAGCAGTCATTGAGCGTCTCTGATGAACAAGCGTATACTCGCCACAAATATAGCAGAATGTATCGCGGCTGTTACGACATTGACGAGACATATTGACCGACATCAATCGTCCTGCAAAACGTCTATAACATCTAACTTACTTATTACAGTGCTACTGAGGCAATGCTATATTCTGAAATAATACGTACACCTATAAGGTCTATATTAATCCATTGATCAGCATCTGTGTATGCAAGCCACTTTTATAGCCTGCTGAGCAGTGTCAAGCTGGCTCCGGCCTGCCCAGGCATGCCCGGGCTGCATATTTCCACAAAACAGCTTCCAACTTGACCTGATTTCATGCTTGGATATGCCCAGACTGCAGAAAACATTGTTCACAGGTCTCTTACAGAAGCAAAAATTTTTGGACACAAATATATGGAAAAACATGAAAAACTGAAAATTTCGATGAAATGGTATGTGATGGGCAAATCTGGATGTGATTTTTGTAATCAGCAGTCAAAATTCTGTAAGGAACACCCAACAATGTTCGAAAAGCAAAAACTTTGTTGTGCAGTGTTATGTGAGCTTAATCGATACTACATACATGATGAAAATAGACTTAAGTACCTTTCTCCCATTAACACCTAACTAAGTGTATAATCAGGCCATCGATCACTAGACTACAAAACTTATGTTAGGTTAGCCTTGATATCTTAGCACCTTAAAAAAATAAACTACCCATTTGACAATTACTATTAAGTAAAGAACTAAAACATATATGGACATTCGCCCTGAAAGGAAACCTGACCCTCCCAAGTAGTAGTTTGGTTTGATTTGAATTTCGCGCAAAGCTAGACGAAGGCTATCTGCGCTAGCCATCCCTAATTTAGCAGTGTAAGACAACAAGTCATCACCACCTACCGCCAACTCTTAGGCTACTCTTTTACTAACGAATAGTGTAATTGACCGTTACATTATAACGCCTCCACGACTGAAAGGACGAGCATTTTTGGTGTAACAGGGATTCGAACCCGCGACCCTCAGATTACGAGTCGAGTGTCTTAACCACCTGGCCATGGCGGGCCGGTATTGTTAGAACTATCCAATTTTAACAGTTGAGCAAAATTTACCAATATTCAGTATAACATGTCACAAATCAGTTAAATTATGGGACTGTTTAATCATGTTCTACTTTATCTGTGATTTATTATTAAAATGTTCGGAGTGAATACTAAACATTTGATGTGTTTTACACTGATACTACTGTATTTGTGACCGATATTTAGTGGTTTTTGACACGCATACTAACCAGCAAACGTGCAAGTTTTATGGTTCTCTCACTGCTTTCAAGTTTATTTTTCCGAGTCCTTTATAATTACGTACGTATGCGTGTGTTTGTTTATAAAGGGAGATTCAGTGTATGGTTAAACATCGTACACCTGAGAATCACGAGTCGGATCTTTTCGAGTACCAAAAATGTTATGTTTTGCGATGTTTTGATTAACGCGCGAATAAGTCGTTTTAGCCATTAAAGTTATCAACTATTAAAATTAATGTCTTGATGTAGTGGTATATTTTCAGAACATCAAATTTAGCATATTTAAGCAAGCTGAGCGTTAAATCACACTTTCCTGTGCTAAATACGGTTAACATAAGCTTTCATGAAACAGCATCAGTAAACAATATCTGTCTCTTTTAATAAAGTTTAGACTCAAATAAGAAAAGAAATAGTGACAAACAGAAAATGAGTACTTTCAGGCGGAACCGTACACTAAATAATCAATGAGTATGTACTATCCCTTCCTATATTTGTATATTGGATCACAGGATACGCATATATGTTTCTAATACTCATAATTTTAGGGTCCGGCATGGCCAGTTGGTTAAGGCACTCGACTCGTAATCCGAAGGTTAGGGGTTCGAATTCCCATCACACCAAACATGCTCGCCCTTTCATCCGTGGGGGCGTTATAATGTGACGGTCAATCCCACTATTCGTTGGTAAAAGAGTAGCCCAAGAGTTGGCGGTTGGTGGTATGACTAGCTGCCTTCCCTCTAGTATAACATTGATAAATTAGGGACGGCTAGCGCAGATAGCCTTCGTGCACCTATGCACGAAATTCAAAACAAACCAACCCATAATTTTAGTTGAATTGTAAACATTTTACTTTAACTTGCATTTTTACCACGTTGAACTATCTTCACGGTCATATCCTGCATTACATTACCCTTCACGATCATAACTCTGCATTACATGTTAGAATGTCGTATCTTCTACTCTTGTAGCAGATGTTACAACTGCCGTACTTTTACCTGTATCCTCCCATCATGTATCAGCTGTAACATCTGTTGTACCCTTTAACTAAGTGCCAGCTGTGGCAACTATTGTATGTTTACCTATAAGCGCCACTGTGTTTATCATGAGACATCGTAACTGTCAAATCCTTTGATTATACATCAGTTGTGTTCCTATTTTATGATGTAAAAAATGTTACACCCCTTTCACTCTGTATGAGAAATTACAACTGTCGTATCCTGTAACTCTGCATTAAGTGTTACGACTGTGACACACTTTTAACACTGTGTTGTAGATGGTAACCGTCGTTAATGCTTATGGCATCGTATATATTCACGTGCATTTTACCGCAGTCACGATTACGTGACTTTCTACAGTTGTAATTATTTCAAATAATATACCAAATGATAATAGGCTTTAGTAATATTTTATTATAGTTATTAGTGCTTGTTCATCTCCTTAAGTATCATTACCTAGAAAAGCTGACAGGAGAACTTGTCTGATAATCAATATACACACATTTCTACAAGCTGAAACAAATTTCTTATATTTTATTGATTCGTTTTCTTCGTGTATTACTGCAAGTCAAAAATCGTATAAATTTAATAAATATACTTGTTTTATGTGAGTTTATCATCTTCATGCAAAATTTATTTAAAGTTTTCATTTTTGTGAACTTTTCATTTTATATAAAAATTATTTCAACGTGACTTTACAAAAGTAAAAACAAATGTTATTCCAGTTTCTTTTGCATTTATGACCAAACCAAACGAATTTGATCACACACAAACAGATATACGTTAAGAAAAAACATCCAAAGTCAGATTCAAGAAAAATAAGAGAGTAAAATAAAGGTGTGTCTTACGTTTCGTATTTCATGAGAAACAGACCATTTTAAAACGAATCAGTGCGCTTGACTTTAGCAACTGGTGTTACCTACGTGAACAGCTAAATGTGTAACACCTAGACTGATCAGCCAGCCCAAAAATTCCAAAATTCGGGTATAGTCATCACCTACAGTTGGTGATGAGAGAAGTATATATTATCGAATAGCATCCGCCGCCTGCATAACTAATATTAATATTAATCGTATGGCGGAATTGACTGTCATGTATATTACGTTCTTGCAGCTGAAAGTAAAAAGCGAGACCAGTTACATACTTAGGCTCTAACTCTGAACCTTCTGTAACACAGCCCTGCACACTAACTTTTAGACAACGCTTGTCCCACTTCTCCAAGAAACAAAATGAAACTTGGGAGTATATTTTACTAAGCGTTAAATAATGTAAAATATGATAAACATAAATTAGTATATTGATTAAACTTTATAATAAAAAATAATTATATATATATACATATATCAGATTTGTTAAACAATGTATTTAGAGAAAAAATTTGGAAACTATCTTAATGGAAAAATATAATAAAAAAAAAAAACATCATTTAGTAACACGAGAAAAGATAAGTTGTGTCAAAAATATCACGTGGCTAGATCATTGTAATAGCCGCAAGTGTTAATAAGGGATTTCAACATAATTGTAGAATCTAAACGTATATGGTGCTTTTAACGCTTTTAATAAATATAATTTTAACCATCACAATTACAGCCCTAAAAGAAACATTATCTCATAAAGTGTATAAGTACTCATTAGGGTAAATGGATTGTATGCATAAAATCTTTAAAAGAAAAAAACACGACATTCTTTGAAATGAATAAGATACGTGTTTATTTTAAGTAGTTATTATGTACACTTATGAAGGAGACAAATAAACAATGACCGATAGGAATATGAATATATTTTGTTAATTTTTTCTTACTGTTTGGCCCGGCATGGCCAAACGTGTTAAGGCGTGCGACTCTTAATCTGAGGGTTGCGGGTTCGCATCCCCTTCACGCCAAACATGCTCGCCCTTTCAGCCGTGGGGGCGTTATAGTGTGACGGTCAATCCTACTATTCGTTGGTAAAAGAGTAGCCCATGAGTTGGCGGTGGGTGGTGATGACTAGCTGCCTTCCCTCTAGTCTTACACTGCTAAATTAGGGACGGCTAGCACAGATAGTCCTCGAGTAGCTTTGTGCGAAATTCAAAACAAACAAACAAACAAACACACAGTCTTACTTTTATTTCAAGAGATCAAGAAAAAATAAAGGTTTCTAACTACGACTGATTGTGAAGGAACTAAAATAAAGCACTTGTCTTATCTGAAGTGATTTGTCGCTTATTTGTAATAAGAAAGGCATATAAACTGATTCTATTTTTTCGTTTACTTAAAGAAGCAAGAGCTCAGAACGAGTTTTATAATTGTTAAAGACAAACGAAATATGACATCTGTAAATCGTATCAAGTTTCATCCCCTAACTAACTAGCATATCAAAGGAATTGATTACATGTATACAAAGTATTTACCTCGTGATTTATATTGACAATTGTAATACTAACAGGTGAAGAAGTTGCACTGTATTTTCATCACAATGTAGTCACGACTCCAGTCCCGCTTCCATCTGAACTCAACTTTATGATTGGTTAAAAAATCGGAAAATGGGCACTTATACCCAGAACTGTATATCATTCTGGCAATGCTTTAGATGACAAATATGAAGATAATTAACCCTGCTCTACATAGCTGAGTTGATTCAAGATGATACTAGGTTAAACAAGTATAGAGGAACACGCCCACCTTTACGTTCAGCTCTAAACTTATTTAACGGTTCAGTGGCAGATACTTTAGGATGAACTCCGAAGAAAACAAATACCTTGGAAAATAAGGTTATATGAATAAGCACGTCTGTTATTAAGAAGTAACCTGAGAGTTTTAACTTTCATAAAGTTTCCATATTTAGTTCCGAATTTTCTTTGTGAACTTAGGTTATTTAAATTCAAAACCAGATTGGTTACGTAGCATCATTTCGACGTTTTAATAAGCCCCTTCTCAGCTGTAATAAGGTATTTTGGTAGTTCCCTTCAGAGACAATAAGTGCGTGGATATGAGAATTTTTTAGAAGCTCCTTACCTACTCTGTGCATATCCACGTTGGTCATCATGCAATTAGTGTACTATAATGTTACACCCTTTCCGAAAGAAAGCTGAATTATAAGTCTATCACGCATGACGTTTGTTTGTTTTTGAAATTTCGCACAAAGCTTCTCGAGGGCTATCTGCGCTAGCTGTCCCTAATTTATCAGTGTAAGACTAGAGGGAAGGCAGCGAGTCATCACCACCCACCGCCAACTCTTGGGCTACTTTTTTACCAACGAGTATTGGGATTGACCATCACATTTAACGTCCCCACGGCTGAAAGGGCGAGCATGTTTGGTACGACCGGTATTCGAACCCGCGAGTCGAGCTCTTTAACACGCTTGGCCATGTCGGGTTCCACGCATGACGTAATATATTCATACACAACTTTGTGAACCTCACAGTCAAGCACAACGTTGTATAAAGTTGGCAAGTTTTCTATTTCTTGAAAATCGTAACTTTTAGCTTCATTCCTACTATCTTGACGACGAAAAATAAATAAAGACTCTTTATAAGAGATATGAATTAGGCATCAAAGGTTTACTACTACTATTAAGAAGGTGGATGATAAATGGATAAGCGACTTTAAACAAGAGATAAACTTTAAAAAATATGTGTAAACCACAAAAGCTATTGATGTAAAAACTATGTGCTTCAACAATTAGTTATAAAGTAGTTCTCTGAAGGTTCATGGCCCAGCATGGCCAAGCGTGTTAAGGCGTGCGACTCGCAATCTGAGGGTCGCGGATTTGCATCCCCGACGCGCCAAACGTACTCGCCCTTTCAGCCGTGGGGGCGTTATAATGTGACGGTCAATTCCACTACTCGTTGGTAAAAGAGTAGCCCAAGAGTTGGCGGTGGGTGATGATGACTAGCTGCTTTCCCTCTAGTCTTACACTGATAAATTAGGGACGGTTAGCGCAGATAGCCCTCGAGTAGATATGCACGAAATTCAAAAAACAAACAAACAAACTGATGGTTCATAAAATTCAAGTTAGAATATCTAAAACTGTACGCACGCCTTTATCAAAGGCGATGGTGGATTTGATTTATGGACATCGCTCAAGGTAGTAAGTAAATCGAACCTTATTATATTCTAATGAAAAATTTAAAGATCGTGTTAGAGCGTCATAGTTTTCTCTATGTCAAAGTAACATTTTATTTTTCGCAATCACCTTCTGATGGTCTCCGTTTTCTATTTAGTATATTTTGAATCAAAATGTATCTCATCACATGATGCAGAAGGATTTTTTTCTGTTGCTTAACAACTTGTCACATTAAAAAAAAATCTTTGTGTTTGAAGGAAATGAGTGTGACGTCAATGTAGCGTGCAAATCTTTCTCACACAACCTTTGTCGGAAAGTGGGTACTTTTCTTTCATTAAAAATTACACGAAAACACACACGTACATGCCATCAGAAAAGAAGCAACAACCCAAGACAATGAGCTTTCCAGTGACCTTGAATTATTAGTGTGGTTACTTGTTTGTGTATTTTACCGTTTCCCTTCTAAGCTCCTGAAGATCCAATTATTCTACGACTGCACACTGTTCCTTTTACCATGGAATTATTGCAGCTCGCAATTAGGGAGCGCGAAATGCTGTTTTTTAAACACCTGTGCGCACGTGTGCCCACCACCTCCACAAAGTGCCTCTGCACACGGCCGGCGGTTGGTAGAAATGCGACTAATCACGTCCATACTGAATCATGTTTCTAGAACACGAACGTGAATAACCTCATTAGCAGTAATGTTGCATAAATTTTGGCTAATGTGTTCGAAAAGGTTTTAAAATTACAGCGCTAATAAACTGCTGACAAGAGTCTAACCCCAAGGGGCGAGGAAGACGATTATAAAAAAGTAAATGAGGACAACTTCATTAACCAGACAACAAAATAAAAGAAAATGATGACTTTACGTATATAAGGACAGATAAAGATAAAAACAGCAAGTTTTAGAGTTGTTTTTTAAAATAAATATTAACACACAATACTTTTTTAAATATCAAACATTTATAAACAGGAGTACTGGCTGATAACGAACTCAAAAGTACCAACAAAAGTAAAACGTAAGGCATTTTACAACTTTTGTTTGTTTGTTTTTCTATCACTAGTATCAAAACCCGGTTTTTAGGATTACAAGCCATCAGACTTGCTGCCGAGCTACTGGGTAGACTGATATTTGGTAATATTTTAGAAAAATATTTTTATTCATAAGAAAGGAAAACAAAAACAGAATGTTTTTCATATACGATTAAATTCCAGTTATTATTTTAGGAAAAAAAAAAAAAAGAGACTACTAATAGTGTCCTTACATTTAAACATGTCAGTTGTACAATTAAATGCCAACATACTATTTAACAAGTTTGAGAGGTTATTACGGTACAAACAGAGTTTAATACCTGTGCTGGGCAAAGCTTATAGCTCCGTCATCTCTTAACCGATTTCAGATCCAATTACCATTTTCGACTCAGAAGTGATGTATTTGACCACGCCTATGGTTTTATAGTTTGATTTACTTTAATTCCGCTTAAAAGAATTTAAAATACCGCGGCTATTGAGGGTTCTCTCTTGTTTCTTAACGACTAAATATAAATAAAGACTCTTTATAATGGATGTTAATTAGGCATCAGAGATTTATCACAACCATTAAGAAAATAAGTGGTAAATGGACAAGTGATTACAAACAATATAGAAATATACTTTATTTTTAAAAACACACACACACACATGTATGTAAACCGCTAAAGCTGCTGAAGTAAAAAAAACGATTCAAATGAGTTTGATAGATGATGTATCTCCACAGAAACATTTCAAGGCAAATGTTACTAGCAAATAGAAATAAATTTACAATTTGAAGTTTGCTCGACTCAAAGTTCCAAACACTGTTGCTAATGTTTAACTCTATCAAATCCTCATCGGTACTACACTTAGCTATATTAACACCTCAACAGCTAATGATATATACCTCTATTAAATTTCCAACCGTTGCAAATACTTAGCTAAACCCTCAAGCGCTGCTAGTATTCAGTCTGTCTAAATACTCAATCGTTCCTAATATTCAACTCTATTAAATCTTTAACCACTAATTACACTCAGCTGTACTAAGTCTTCAACCACTGCTAATAAATACGTTTACTAAAGTTCTTAGTTGTTATGACACTGCTACACTATGTGTTGAATAATGTTACTAGAGTATACTCCTTTGTGAAAATAGATAACCAGCCATAATTTGTGTAGGAAAATAACTACATCTGTAAATCACAAAGACCATTTAGAAAATTTATTGTGATGTTTCTCTACTGTCTAAATTCTAGTTTTAATAACACAACAAATAAGTGGTTCGTGAGGCTAAAATGTAAGTACAATAACACAGAGGGAAGTTCAGTTTCTTGTACCCACAATAAAATAGCAGACAAATTATAGTAACAGCGAAAAACTATCAATAATTATTTATCCATATAAAAGATGAGAGTATAAGAGGTTTTGTTTAGTTGTTATTAAGAGCAAAACAAC
Organism: Tachypleus tridentatus; assembly: GCF_004210375.1. Classification (NCBI taxonomy): domain Eukaryota; kingdom Metazoa; phylum Arthropoda; class Merostomata; order Xiphosura; family Limulidae; genus Tachypleus; species Tachypleus tridentatus. The sequence continues at coordinate 7,023,254 of NC_134827.1, read as the reverse complement.
ACAATGAGCTATCTTTGGTTTACCCACCATGGTATCTTTGGTTTACCCACCACGGGAGGCAAAAAGTATCTTTGTTTGTTTTTAAATTTCGCGCAAAGCTACACAAGAGCTATCAGCGCTAGTCGTTCCTAATTTATCAGAGTAAGAGTAGAGGGAAGGCAACTAGTCATCACCACCCACCGCCACATATTGAGCCACTCTTTTACCAACGAATAGTGGGATTGATGTAACATTATAAAGCCCCCATAGCTGAAAGGACGAGCATGTTTAGTGTAACAGGATTGAACCCGCGACCCTCAGATTGCGTGTCAAATGCCTTAACCACGTGGTCATGCTGGCCCGACAGATAATAACACATTTAATAAGATACAGCGTCTGTAACTGCATACATATTTGAAGATGAGAATATGAGTTTTCATAGTTGTTAAGCGCGAAGCTATGCTGAGCCACTGGGGAGCATATACGTGTGTGTGAAGAAACTCATGCAGGAAGACTAGAAAGTAATAGAAAAATTAATTATAAAACGGCGTCTGGATCTATACATATGTACATCTATACATATGTACTACAGTGGTACTTAAAACGGTGAATGACTAAACTTCACACTGACTCGAGTTAAATTTCTTTCACAAATAATTTTAGTTGAAATTTTTTTTTCAAATGAAAATCACACGAGAACCATTTTTGGTGTTCTACATAATACAAATTTGAAACTATTCCTTGCTGTTGGAACTATCTCATCGTGATCGAAATATGTCACCTTTTCTAAAAAAACAATGTCCTCGATTCTATCAGTTTTTTGTTTTCGTGGCTTGTGTCGTAAGAACAGCACATATTGGACATATGAATAAAGAAGTTTAATATAATATATTAATAAGTATGTGATGAATTGGAAAACTAGATGTTTACACAAACATAGTTCTGAACATTAGTTTTGTATTTGCTCTAATGAATTTTAAAATATCTAATTCGTTTCAAAACTCAATTACTTAGCTATGCTCATATTTTATTACTATGTTAAAAAGATAATACCTCTCACAGTTGATTTTGGAGGTTCCGCGGTTATTCATATAGTCTCACTTTCTACGTAACACAAGGCGATTACAAGGAAAACTAAAAAAAAGAAATCTAAAGTTCAACTTATTTACCTACATCTAACTGCTGTGTTTTGAATTGTGTGTTTATTTTTAAACTAAATACACAACCATAATGATATTAATAGCTAAAATTACCAAATTATTTCAAACCATTTTCATTGTTTATCAGCGTGAAACATAGTTTTATTCTGGTATCTTTTAGAATCACGTGTAACATAGAAATGTCGTTTTTCAAAAACAATAAAAAACTTATGTTTTTAAAATCATTTATTAATATTTGTTTTTAAAAAAATCACTACGTTTCTGTAGAGCATCTTTAAGTAAATAGAACTGAATAATGAACAAAACCATTAAGTGTTTCAATAGCAATATTACATCATCAGGTACTAAACTAAAATATAAGCAAGTAAAAAACATTTCTTAAATGGAGAAAAATTATAATAAATATAATTTTAGACTTCAATACTAGTTAATGGTATGTTTTCATATAATAATAAAAATAGCCTTTACGATTTACCTTCTTTTCCTATTATTTATCTCTGCCAGTGATGTTAACTTACCAATAAACAAAAGTGTTTAATTTGATTTGTGCTCAAACGCAAATAAAGGTCCTTTTAATCTCACAAAAGCATCTCAAGTGGTTTTTTTCTCAGTGTAAAAGCTACTACGGTCTTTACATGTAATTTGATACAAGGATCCCGATGTATCTTTGTCAACAAACTTGGGACACATTTTTCATCTAACCTCGTGTTGTATTATTTAATTATTTTTAATCAAGTTTTTTTGGGTAGCATGTAAAAGCCCACGGGTATATAGTATAAAACAACTGAAATACGTTCTTTTTTTATTGTAGATTGAATCTTCTGGTCGTGATTCATTTTCTAGGAACGATAACTGCAATAGTATCCTTATTTTGCGATCTAAGCTATGCTTTTAACACAATTATCTCGGTTGCAAAGACCTATTGAGAAGAGGAAGTTTTCGCTGTATGAAAAGAATTCTAAAGAATGGAAATGCCAAAACAAGTGTTATAACAAAAACAGTGATAAGAAATCCAATTGCATTTCTTCAGTTGAAATATTGCAAAAAGAAATGCGACCACCAAATTAATTTTCAATTGTAAGCTTGATGATAGAATGGATTGTAATCAAGCGTAAAAGAAAACTATTGATATAGTTAGTTTCCTTGAAGGTCACAAAATACGTTATTACGTGAAAAATGGGTGAATAGAGTAAGTAGATATGGCAGTAACTGCAATTCTGACCATGAACAAATAGGCTGAAACAGACGAAACGGGATTTCCCAAGCTTAGAATGTTGATATTTTCGTAATGAGCATTTTGTTAAATCATATATATATGTGGTTTACGCTAATCGGAAGATTTGATTATTTTTAATTTTCGCGCAAAAAGCGACACGAGGTCTATCTGCCGTAGTAATCCCGAATTTAGCAGTGTAAGACTAGAGTAAAGGAAGCTAGTCATTACCACTCACCGCCCACTCTTTTACCAACCAATAGTAGGATTGACTATTACATTATAACGACTCCACTCTTTTACCAACCAATAGTAGGATTGACTATTACATTATAACGACTCCAAGGCTGAAAGAGCTAGCATGTTTGATTCGATTGGGACTCGAAACCGCTATGTTCACTTTATGAGTCGAGCGCTCTAACCACCTGGCTATGCCGGGCAGAACTGGAAAGTTGTAATAAATTTAGCAAATCATTTGAAAGTTTGTAAGATTTCTTAAAATATGATATTATTTAATGTTCTAGTTAGAGCGCTCAGTCAGTATTTAATATCACAAACTCAACTGAATCATTTAAAATAGCGCTCATATAATTAAAGTATCAACAGCTATTCGTGATAACAACGGAATCGCTTTTATTTGATTTTAATAAAACAATATTTTGGTCGTTTTTAAAAACTGTAAAGCTTTACATTTTTCGGTTTTAAATTGGTTATTACATACGTGGTCGACCAGTGAGGTAAGATAATTTGTTTGGAAGTGAAAGCAATTTAAGTTTAGTTCAGAAAGTGAATGTTTGATTTACTATTATCTTGTTTTTTCACATTTTAGATTACGTTTCGAATGTTCATGAATGTGACTTTTGATTCTGTTTTTATCTTTATGGGAATTGTTTTGACAGTAATCACAAAGCTCAAACATTTATTTGAAAATTGTGTTTCACTTATGGCAACTATTTGCTAGAGGGATTGAAAACAATTTGCTTCTTACAGAAATTTATTGTTTTTCTTCAGCTTTTGTCGTCTTTTTAACGAGTTTTAGTTAACGAAATTTGTAGGAATGTCAATGATGTACAGATTTTTCTAAGTTAACAACATTTGATCAAAGAGTTTGATGGTGTTTCAGTAATCTTCTTGGTTTAAAGTGTATTTTAGGTTTTATTTAAACAGGTCATCTTACTTCTACATCGAAGAATAATTCTATACTTTTTCCGAGACGCTTTTCAAAGGAATTTCAATTACACGATTCTAATCATCTCCATTGAGTAGTGATTAAACAAATACTATTTACAAGTATGAACTTTAGGAATCAAGTTATTCTTTTGGTGTCTTTGAAGAAAAAGAAGCTATAAATCGCATTTTTTTAACGAAGAATAACACTTCAGTGTTTTCTGAAGTTGGTTTTTAAACTGTAAGTACTAATCCAATACGTGTATTCTGAGAATGATATTATACAAAAGGGTAAGTAAAAAATTTTAGGTTTCGCGATGAAATGCCGTAACATTTAAGCTTAATCTGAATCGAATGGTAACACATGTAACATAGTTTTATCCTGAAAATTCTCATAATAGATTTAAGTTCTGTATTATCATTCCAGCTATCTGAATCACATACAATACAATTTTGTCCTACTAGCTTTTACAGTCACGTATAGTATTACCCTGATAACTCTTAAAGTTATATGTACCTCGCTGGGACAGCGGTAGGTCTTTGGATTTACAACGCTAAAATCAGGTGTTCAATTCACCTCGGTGGACACAGGAGATAGCACGATGTGGTTTTGGTATAAGAAAACACACACACACTTAGAATTATTTTTAACCAGTCGTGAAGCGTTTTGTTTTGGCTCTTACACTAATCTGTTTCCAGTATTTTACACAGATCCACTTACCTTGAAACAAATACATGTTTTTAGATTAACATAAATTATTTTCATGATATAGTGTGAGAAATAGCAATTAAGTAAGCGATGCATGCCTACTAAAAAAGCATTTAAATTCTAACTGGACATTTTCTATTTTACTGTCTAAGTAACATTACTGTTGGTCATCTCCACACTTCCTAACTTATGAAGCATCCTACTATGAAAACATAGATATGTATTGGTCTATAAACTCAAGCTTATGAAAATTTATTCAAACCCATGTGACGACACGTGACGAATTAAAATCTGACTTCAGTGCGGTCCATATTTTATCTACGTGCGTCACAAACGGGCCCGGCATGGCCAAGCGTGTTAAGGCGTGCGACTCGTAATCTCAGGGGCGCGGGTTCGCATCCCCATCGCGCCAAACATGTTCGATCTTTCAGCCGTGGGGGCGTTATAATGTGACGATCAATTCCACTATTCGTTGGTAAAACAGTAGCTCAAGAGTTGGCGGTGGGTGGTGATGACTAGCTGCCTTCCCTCTAGTCTTACACTGCTAAATTAGGGACGGCTAGCACAGATAGCCCTCGAGTAGCTTTGTGCGAAATTCAAAAAACAAACAAACAAGCGTTACGAACATGGGCTTTGGAGGATGTCTTATCATTCAGAATAACAGCAGGGGGGGTAGTTGTTGCTAATCAAATTTTAATAAAGGTAGAAAAAAAGGACTAAATTACTCAGAATTTTTTAAAGTATAGTAACGAAACGACAGACAGTAGCTTTGAAAACTTTGCCAAATGAATGTTTGTTCTACAACCATGCCGATTAGTTCCTCTGTGATATCAAACAATGACGACATATCACGAACAAAAACTAATAGCTGTGCTGTTGAACTGATGTCAGTCGACTCCGTCTGCTGCCAAAGAGAAGTAAACAAAGTTAGTTGCTTTATTTGCAAGCTATCTTGTCACGTCTGCTGAGAGGTGTGAAATTCTTCGTTGAACTGTCATACGGTTCAAAGCCACCGTCTGTAGCTTGCGAACTGCTTCCAGACACAACTTTTCCGATGCAGTAATCATACATTGCTTGACCAAATCACCATCAGTGAACGGTCGGCCAGATTTCGCTATCATCAACGAAATATCGTAACGGACCTCATATGCTGCACCTAACTATTCTGACTGCTTTGAGAAAACGTTCTGCTGATAATTCATCGACCGCCGCAGAGATTCAATATGAGCTGTTCGTTCATCACCGACAACGTTGTGTAAATCTTTATGCTTCGACTCATAATGACGCTTTACATTGGATACCTTCGCCACTGGTACTGTCAAATGACACAGCAGACAAATCACGTTCTTCTGTTGTTGAACAAAACAGTATTGCGCAGTCCAATCATCATGAAACTGCCGGTTTTCGTCGTCAACTTTTATTAGACGATTAGCTGCCATTTGTGTTACGAAATAATATCAAAATAGGGCTCGTAAGTACATCTTGAAGAACAATTGGAACGCATGAGATTTTGTAATTACGGAAATATTACATCATTGCGCCAATGATTAAATGCCTATGCATTAACGAGAATTGCTTGTTAAATTTTCTTTATTGCTCGACACAAATATGGAACCATTCAGTGTCTAATCTAATGCATATTCTTCTATAGCACTTAATCTTCGCGCAGACGCGAACTCTCTATGTTTGACTTTCCCGTTGGACATCGCGGGCCGGACTTTGTGCACCACTGTTCCAGAGTCTCGCGCGATTTCTAAATGGGCTGAATTGGAGTAAGCATTTAAAAAAATTAAACAAATATATATTCTGTATACGATTTTTACTATTTGTATTAACAAACAAACAAACAAACTCATGAGCATTTCTTTTTATTAGAATTAATATAAGGTGATGGGAATATTAGAAGTTTAGTCTACTGAATCGAATTGTTTCTGTATTTTAAGAGTTCAATTGATTATACAGAGTGCTTGTGACAATAAGATTAAAGTTAGATAGTTTTCCAAAGCAATGTTTAGTTTAGTAAGTTATGTCATATTTATAGAGAAATACAATAGTTTCTCAAGTTTATGTTCTATTTTATTTCCTTGATAAGCCTTATATGTTTATTTTACTACAAGTATGTTCAAAACAATGCTAGTATCTACAGTTTATCCGAAAGTCTGATTCAGGAAAACCTTTGAAATAGATATAACTTATTTTCCGGCTAAAAAGATAAATTGTGAAGGCTCTTATAGTCTGTTCAAACCTCCATTTTGAGAAAAAAGACATTGTCCTTTCTCTAATTATGTGTGTTAACATGAAATACTTGCGCTCTTGTTGCGAGGTTCCAAGGCCCCTCATGATTAACAGAGGTCCTAATGTTCTATTAAAGCTCGTCCATTACTTTCATTTACGTCTATAACTAACCCAAGGGGTTCTATATCCGAAACTGAAACCGTTAGACCACACGCTCATCGTACTCATTCTTCTCCTAGATCTCCTAGGAGACCTTCACGGCGCATTTTAACCGCCCGTGGTAACTAAAACAAATAAGGGGGATCTACATCATATAGATAGGGGCACCTTCTGGGTCACTACTAGTCTGACTACAAATTTGATCCTGCTAATTTCAAAACTATGGAGAAGTTCGTGGACAAGCTAAACGTGTATAGACAGCATTACTTTAATGACGTACAAAAGATATCCATGCGTTAGTACAGTGGGGTGTCATCGCACATGCGTACCGTAACGCTACGAGCAAACAACGAAGGCAAATTGTCCACTATTCGATATTAAAATGTTACAAGCATGTTGAGTAGACTTATGACTTATATCTCAGGCTTTTCAGAGAAATGTTATTTCTATAACGAAATTATTAACTGATGTACAACCAAAGACACGCCGTTTGGAAAAATTAAGATTTTAACATCCTTCGCGCAAGCGGGAAAACTCGCGCGTCTGATAATATGTCTGATAAATCCTAACAAAGCAGAACTATAAATCTGTATCAATAATAACCTTATAAGTAAAACTATTTAAAAACTTATTAGTAATGTTGTCAGATCTTATAACTTTCATAATATCCAGCTTGCTATGAACTGTAATTATTATTAACTTTAAATAGTGTAGGCATATTTTGCTAAGCTTCTTAAAAAAAACACAATAAAACAAGTTATTTAATTTGAATGACTATTATATTAGAAATACAAATCTGCTCCACAAATAACTTTAATCACTGCTTAGCCTGTTAAGTGTAGTAATATTTATTTTTATTTCAAATAAAAACAGCTTTAAAAATAAGCCTAAAATACATCTAACACAGTTTTATAAAGATCAAATTTCTTGTAAACGATTTGAAAGCACCCAATAACGTTCTTATTGTTTTTAATAGAAAGTGTTCACGTTAAGGAGAACTCTATCAAAGTGATGCTTCCTGGCTAGTATTACATTATATTCAGATCACTGTACTCTCACCATATTTTCTGTTATACACTGCTATTGCTGTTCTATCTCCACTCTGTTCATCGCGAGGATTCAAATCCCGGATATTAGTGTTGTAGTTCTCTAAACTTACAATAAGTCAACTGGGGGTCATTATATAGTGATTTACGTAAAGGTCATTACACATTTTGACTTTATGTCCTGTTACCCAGTGTTTTTAATTACAGCCAATAAACATGTATTCTATCTGTTTAATTATGATGATTGATGCATCAACAATCATGCCTTTAAAAGCTTCATCGCTAATTTTTGTGGTGGAGGAAACTATAATTTTTACCTAACCCTTGTTTCTGTCCGCATTATAGATAAATAGCTTATGGAAGAAAACGTATTCCATTGATACTCATTAGCCACAGAATGAAACGGAAGACATTTCTTCCAGTCATGTGAAGCTTAGTAACAAAAATAAATGTTAGTTGTTAAGACATTAGTATTAGGCCTAATACATTTTTTTAAACACTATGTGCATTAGCTAGTCCCTTATCGTTTAATAACGGTTAGGAATGTGTGTAATAACAGTATTCCAACCATTTTGTATTTGTTGCTTTCACTGTCAACTCAATCTCGAGCTTTCAAGTCCTTCTAGGTTACAACAAACAAGAACATAAATTGTAATCATTCTTCGCTAGGACGGAAAAGCCGTTCATAGCATAACAAATATTAGTTTCTATTTGTTATACGATATAATAAATAATAGTTTGGAGACACAAAATGGCGGTAGATAAAGCGCTTTAATGATCACAAACTTTTTATTTTCCCAGACGTTAGAAACCAGTTTGATTGCAATGATTAGCATATAGCGTTGAATTATGTACACGTACTTGCTTCCGTAAATAATCATAAGTTAATAAAAGAAAACGCAGTCATGATGAGTGGATATTGGTTTTTTTTCACGGTCGTAAGCAGAGTGTGAAAAGAAACAAGTAGAAGTGAGAGAAATTAAAGTTTGTATTCTTAGAGGGCAACTCTGATTACAAATATGTTTATACAGCGTATTTTCCAAGCTTGTACACGAGCTGCTCCGTCACTTCAAACGCTAACGTTCCAGATTGTTTAGGTTAATTACACGCCTTGTTCATACAGTACCGACCTTACAGCTTTATTGAGAGTAACAGTAATTACCTAGGATTAGGTCAGGCCTTTGTGATTCCCGCACTGTGGCCTTGATTCTACGGTGGAAAGCTGGATCATAAAGAAATAAACTGCTTTAGATGGGAAGGGGTTGAGTGTATAGCATGATGAAAAAATCATGTGATGGCAGTGTATCGCTCCAAAATTATAGAAATACATTCATGCTTTTAAAAAACGCAAAAGAAAATAACACGCAGAAGTAGAATAGACAGTCACTAGCTTTTATAATTAGGATCAAAATGTTTTCTTGTTGTTTTTAGTTTTGCGCAATGATACTCGAGGGCTACTTGCGCTAGCTGTCCCTAATTTTTAAGTGATTGACTGGAGGATTTGTTTGTTTGTAAATAAGCACAAAGTTACACAAGGGGCTATCTGGGTTCTGACAACCTCGAATATCGAAACCTGATTTATAGCGTTGTAAGTCAGCATAAATACCCCTGTGCCACTGGGGGAGGGGCTGACTAGAGGAAACTAAGATAGTTCAATCTTCAGCTATTGGGATACTATAATCCAAAATAATGTGATTATGTGTGATGATCATTTTTATAACACTTCAAGAACCTGAAAGTATGAAGCGGACCTTCGAACTTCAGATCCATAGCCCGCAACGCTAACTAATGAGTCGTGCTTTGCTAGTTCAAATAGTAATCAGAATGATGAAATAAATCTTATATTGTTTTGATACAGCCAAAAGGTTGTTCCATCTAGAAACAGTTAAGAGTAATCCATTAAAACCAAAACTCTACCATATTTCATACTGGCTGAAATACTCTTGAAACAATATGTTCAATTTCAACGAAAATTCCAAATGTTCCATCTTTATTCTTTGTCAGGAACTCTAACGTAGTTATTATTGACAACATTATTCCAAACTGACCAAACAACATTTCTTATACACAACAACGAAACTAGTATTCTACACGTTTTGAACTGTGTGTTCATACACTTTGTCTCTCCCCCCGGCTGACGGTTTACAACACTAAAAATCAGGTTTAGATACTTGTAAAGCGTCCAGAATAGATATCCTTTTTTATAGCTTTGTATTTAACATGAGAAAACAACAGTACTCTAAAAATATCTTCCCATAAAGAGCACTGTATCTGTTCACAAGTATACGTACATCTACAATTAATAGAACACCGTATTATATTTGTTTGGTTTGGTTTTGAATTTCGTGCAAAGCTATACGAGGGCTATCTGCGTTAGCTGTCCCTAATTTAGCAGTGTAAGACTAAAGGGAAGGCAGCTAGTCATTACCACCCACAGCTGACCCTTGGGCTAATCTTTTTACCAGTGAATAGTGGGATTGACCGTCACATTATAAGGCCCCTTACGGCTGAAAGGGCGAGCATGTTTGATATGACGAGGATTCGAACCCGCGACCCTCAGCTGACGAGTCGAGTACCTTAACCACCTGACCATGCACTGTAGTGTAGGGGTGTTTTATTTGTCAGAGACATGCTTAATGATGCATCCGAGATTTTTTTTCTTGTAAAGATATGATTAGATTATTAAGCAAAGTTTTACAATTTACTATCGAATGTTTATGGGAACTTTCATTTTTTTCGTTTTTCAAGGTTTTATCTCACGTTCGTAACACTTCAGATTAATTCTAGTGTACATTTATATAAAACTAACAGACTGTTAGGACGTCGTTAAAACTTTACGTATGACTAAAAGGTATTTCTTATTACAATAAAATTATTAGAATTCTAAATTTAATATACTAGCCGCAGACGTATACGTTTTAAGTCTACATGAATATATATAAAAATAAAATATTTATTTACCATCTTGGAGGATAGAAATTTATAATAATTGTTTTCATGCTGTTTTGTTTGTTTATTGCTAAGTGCAAAGTCAGAAAATGAACTGCCTGTTCTGAGTTCTTTAAGAATTGAACCACAAATTTTAGAATTATAAGCTCTCACAATTGCTGCTGACCCATATATGGGCTTTCTATGGCGCTATCGTAAACGTAACTTTAGGCAAGTATATATGACTTTATTTTTGTGGTAAAGAAAACTGTTGCATCCAACACTCGTATTTTGTCTTGTGAAGAAGGCTGAATCCTGTTCACCTGTATTTTACTTTATTTTTATATTTCTTTAAGGAAAAATAAATGTTGTGTGGGTTTGTGTTATACGTAAGGTTGGTGATACAGAAGAACTGTGTGTGTCTGTGTTATATCATACGTAATATCGGTAATATAGAACAGTTGTGTGTCTGTGTCACATCATATGCAATGTTGGTGATATAGGGCAAGTGTATGTGTCTGTACCACGTCGCATGTAAATTTAATAATATAGAACAGCTACATGTGTCGTGTTTTATGAAACACATGTTTGGGAATAGATTTTTGATAATCTTGCAGAATAATATGTTCAAACAATTTTCGTAGCCTACTATTAGTACACATTTTTACAAAACATGTAAAGCTTTTGTAGAACTTCCTAGCTGATCAGGAAATTTCTTAAAGGCTTGGAAGAGTTAATGTTAAAAATTAGCTTTCTTTTCAGTACATGATTTTTGTATTTCTTCACTTAAGTCCATCTGAACCGGGGTGGCCTAGTGATTAAGTGCCGGTCTTATTATCAGAAAGTTCGAGGTTGGTACTTCCAAGCTCCTTTGAATACTCAGTGGCAGTGTTAAAATTTAAAACGAATCCTTCAATTTGATTAAAAGTAATTGTGATGGTGGCGAATACTTTTAGTTGCCCCTGACTCTGGGTCAGCATTTTTAATAACGACTAAGGCAGAACCATGGAGTCTCTGAACTGGCCATTTAAACAGTAATCTGTCGCATAAAGCGCTTCTCAGAATTTTTAATGAAAACTAAGGCAGAACCACGGAGTCTGGTAACTGGCTTTAAACTGGCTTAAAACATCGCTTTAAACAGCGATGTGTCACATAAAGCGCTTCTCAACTCTATAATACCCTGTATAACGAACGGGTAGAGCAGCTCTAATGACAACCAAGCAGGAACCACGCGGAGTCTCTGAACTGACGTGTATGTAGTATAAAGCGTTGCTTTCATTCAAAACTATATATAACTAGAAGTTCCATCACAAGTAAGACTATCTTGAACAGTTCCTTTAATCTTGGGAATAAAAATGTTTATGAAAATCAGTTTAGAAAACACGTGGCCGTATTAAGAAGACAAGATAAACGAGTCATGGCGAATATTTAGTTGTTTAAGTAAGACTGATTTCAATGTAAAGATAAAATCCTTATACTTCAAACATTTCTGAAACGAAATAACCCATAGTCATCAGTGATATTTAATGTAGGACACAAATCTTTTAAACTGATTGTACGCAACATTTACCACCAATAATATTAATGTTCTTGAATGACATATATATATATATATATATATGTATACAATATCGAATTACAAAAACGCGTATTGTTTGCTCTTGACAGATTTTATAGTTTCTCAATAATATTATTGAATACCTTAATATCAATACATTTCAAAAATGTTTAATATTAAATGGATTTAGTTTAATGACATTTACAGTACATACAGTCAAGTGTGTATATTCTCAAGATAGTTTATTGACATTAGCAATCACGCTTTAGAAAAAAAATATTATTATTCATTTTCTCGAAAAAATGTACCCCACCTCCTAAGTTGTTTTGTCTGTCTGTATTTGAATTTCGCGCAAAGACACACGAGGGTTATTTGCGCTAGACGTCCCTAATTTTGCAATGAAAGACTAGCGGGAGAGCAGCTAGTTATTAACACCCAGTGCCAACTCTTGAAAAACTCTTTTACCAACGAATAGTGGGATTAACCGTAGCATTATAACGTCTGAAAGGGCGAGCCTGTTTGGTGGGATGGACATTCGAACCCAACACCCTCAGATTACGAGTCGTGCATCCTTACCACCTGGCCATGCCGGCTTCCCTCTTAAATATTTGGCTACTTCATTAATTATGTTTCTATTGACATAGTTTACGGAATGTGGAGCAAAGCATATAACATTTGTAAAATGTATATTTTTGCACATAAATAGATAAGAATCTAGAAACATATACGCGAGTACGCGCTTTTGTATGGGAGAATGCAGACATAAACATGAGAAAGTAATAGGAAATGACACATCAAATGATTCAGTTATCTCTTGATTTAGAGACGGTTCAGCTACATCGTTTTGATTATGTGCTAATTACAGGCTTTGTGGGAAATTCGTGCGCTTTGCTACACATATACGTATTTCAGTGTTAAATTGTAATTACACTTACCATTGCTTTTCTGTTATTTTATAAAATCAGCGCACTACCATGAGCAGTTAGTGAAAGTGACACTTTCCGCAAGTTTGTTCCCTAATTTGTTAATATTTGCTTTATTGTAAAATTTGGATGCGCTATAAGCATTATGCTTATGTGAAGAATTATCAAATATTGCATGTGTGTGTGTGTAGAATGACGAATAAATATTTTTTTTCAGTAAAGTCTCGCTTTGCAGTTTCTACTATTAACAGTGTTGGAAATTGCACAACATACCCTACATAGCATATTAATTGGTTGTTCTGGTTTGAAACTGTGCAGTAGTCTCTAATTACCGGTTTCTTGGGGCTATCATAATTCTGACGTAAGTTAAGACCGCGTTTAGTTTCAAGGCTTCTTCTTTGCCTCTGGTTTTAACTGTGAAATGATGAGTTGATAAGCTTTCACTTTTATTTTATAGTTATATCTGCATACAGTGTAAATAAAATATTACCAAGTAATATCAGACAGACTAAGTTTTCAGGTGATAAAGTTGCACAAGTCATAAAGAAGCTCAATACGTGTGAATAAGGTTCTATTATTTCACCGTAATATCGATCAGACAGTCGTGGTTCTCTAGCATCTTAATAATTCATAAATAAGCTTAAATACTGTATCTTATGTAGCTTTATTCTGCATCAATGTAGGTAATATGTTAATTGAAATAAATAGACGAAAACGTGAGCTTTTTCTACGTTCGTAAATTATTTAGATGCGTTCGCATTAAATAGAAGTAAAACGCTTATAGCAGGAATTTGCGAAATTCATAAATTTGACTTATTTATTGCAAAGAAAAATGTGTAGTTATCAAAAGTGATTTTTATGAATATTTTGATACTTGGAATGAAATGTATAGAATTATTTAAATATTATTATTCATTTATAATGACTTATGGATAATAAAAAAAGAGTAGCAAACATCAATAAATTGTTAACCATTACTGTGATTTTAGTTAAACTATATATGAATAAAAACGATAATGCAGTATGATTGTTTGTTTGTTTTGAATTTCGCGCAAAGCTATTCAATGGCTATCTGCGCTAGCTGTCCCTAATTTAGCAGCGTAAGACTAGAGGGAAGGCAGCTAGTCATCACCACCCACCGCTAACTCTTGGGATACTCTTTTACCAACGAATAGTGGGATTGACCGTCACGTTATAACGCCTCCACGGCGGAAAGGACGAGCATGTTTGATGAGACGGGGATGCGAACCCGCGACCCTCAGATTACGAGTCGAACGTCTTAACCCAACTGGTCATGCCGGGCCTAATACAGTGTGAATTATGATCAAATAACCTTTAATTAAAACATGGGTAACTTACAAAAACATTTAAACGTAGAAACGTATTGTAAGAATTTTTTAGGCTTGTTTCTTTGAAAGGATAATTAAAATTACCGAATACGAATTTATCTATTATGGTTTTATAAATAATTCAGGACGGCCTATTAATGTTAGTCCTTCCTGAATTTTCTCGTATATTAATGTCTGTAAAGAGAATTCATTATTTGTTAGAGAGACATTTTCGTCGTATGATCATTAAACGATCTCTTAGTATACACACTACGCGATAAAGACGACTTTCAGTAATATGTCTCGACATTCATAACACGTGTATTGTTTCACGAAAAAGACAAAATGAACGAAAATTTACGACTGTTTTCTCATTTCTAATCATTATTCCACTTCAGGCGTAATTCAACCAATTTTTTTATTCTACACAGCAGATGGGTCTGCTAGCGAATAACTAAAGATCGAAAACTAGATCGTTAATCTCATTGCTAGTAATTACAGTAACTAAGTTCCAATACAGGAAGCATCAGAATAATTAAAACAGCTATGTTAGAGAGAAAATGCCGTCAATGTTTGGCAAATAACACTACATTTATACTGGTTGGAAATATCGGCTAGTACTCTGAAAAAACGATGCTTATCAGATTTGAAAATATTTGATTAAAATTTGACCCCGTGATCTTTTTCTTTTAAACACTTTAAATTCATCAAATTTTATACCTTTATTTTATTTTATTCATCATACCTCGATTGATCTTATGGTTAGGAATATAAACATGCCTTAATGGTACGTTGTGTATTCGTTATTTACTCTATAGATCTTCATAAAAGTTACGAACATAAGTTGTTCCATAAATATGGAGTCTCTTGTTTTTTGCCCTTTACACAAGGTTGCTTGGGTTCATGACCACATTAAATCTCCATGCGAATCACAGTAGTCTCCGAAAGGACAAATAAAAATCACTTTCACTTGGAAAAGATTTATCTTAACGAGATCCCACTGTCATGCTTTTGTACTCTGGACGACTCTTCCAGCGTCCACTGTTACGAAGAGATAGTTACCTTTCTTAACTTCGAAGTTGATTCCCAAAATCTGTTGTGTTTTTTGTCTGATTTACGTTTTTCATAACTATTAATGTGTACTCAAAACAAGAAAGAAAACTCTGATAATAATTTTAACAAAACAATTGAAAAAGTTCTGTACAGTCGTGCAATAACGGTTAATCTTGCTACTATAAAACATGAATGAGTAACAGCCATAGAAATATTATCAGTGAGAAATCACAGCTTACTAGTAGAAACCCGAAGAACATTTGCGCTCAGATTGATATCTTTTTTGTATTTTTTACACTCAGAATTTCGAGGATAATACGAAATAACTCTAATTGTAGACTTCGAAATCTACAAGTCCACATGTCTTCGTCCTAACATTAGTTAAGCCTATATTCAATAAAGAGATAAATTAACATTGTAACTTTTGTACATTTTTTTGCTTTAGTTTAGTTAGGACTAAACTGTACCGTACTTGATACCATCAATACATAAACTTGCTGTAACTGAACAATGTTATTGTACGACCTAAAGTTAGATCTTTTTTAAAAAGTTTGATAAGTTTTTGTTATGTTATTGTTGTACAAAATGTCTATTAAAGTATAGTTGCATCCACCTTTTGTTTACATCCGTTGTAAGTGCGCGCACATTTTCGGAACGGAAAAAAAAATGTTATTATTACAAATGTTCCTTTGCTTCTCGGCTGTTCAAAAATATTCAGCGTGCGAGATATATTTAACCTGTATACTAATTCTGTGATATAATTATAGACAAATAATTTGACAAGGAAGTTTTTTACTCTAGCAAAAATGTTGACGATTTAAGTGTCATTATATATTATCATGGCTGTATTTATGTGTATAAATAAAACCATTTCGAATATAAAATTATATAATAATCGTTCCAGAACCATGATTGAAACGTTATCATGTCAAGGTGATTAAAAAGTACAGAGTAATTGCTATAGAAATATGATTTGAATGTTTCGGTGTTTTCATATAAATTTCGTAAATATGTATGAATACGGTTAAGCCTGAATATGTTTCACTCCAAACAGTTCATTAAATTAATCTATGATACTTTGAAGACAGAAATTTGAACTATATTAGGTTTATATATTTACCAAAACATTGCGCACTGTAAAATGCAAATATACTTAACTAATTGCACGCTTTAAGTTTTATATATATATGAATATTGCTTCTGAATTGTTGTCTCTAAGACTGCTACTTTAATCTTAAGTAATTTTTACTTTATTCCACTTTACTGTGTAAGAATTATCAGAGTTTGATGAAATCTCAAGCACTGTCAGCAAGAGGTGTGTGTATTTGTTTTTCTTATAGCAAAGCCACATCAGGGTATCTGCTGAGCCAACCGAGGGGAATGGAACCCCTAGTTTTACCTTGTAAATCCATAGACTTACCGCTGTACTAGCGGGGTACGATATTTTATGTACTCAATACCAGTGTATGTTTTAAAATGGCAAAAAAAACTAATTTACGCGTTAAAGTGCAATTCTCTTTTTCATAAAAATTTATTATTTTGTGTGTGTGTTCTTTTTATAGTAAAGCCACATCAGGGTATCTGCTGAGCCCACCCAGGGCAATCGAACCCCTGATTTTAGTGTTGTAAACCCGGAGACTTACCGCTGTTGGTTTTTTGTAGAGCAAAGCCGCATTGGACTGTCTTCTATATCCACCGTTGGGAATTATACCCCGAATTTCATTGCTGTGTTCTAAGTCCATAGACCGACTACTATTCTCCATTGAAAGGTTATTTTTGTTTTATTAAAGAAGTGAAGTTTTTGTTTTTTTGTTAAGCGCAGTGGTATCAAATAGCTGTATATCTGTGATCTGCCATTAGCGGATATCGAATCTCTATTTTAGGGGCATTAGCAGACAAAGGTACCACTGAGCCAATGGGGAGCTCTTTCGTAACCTTTGTTGCACTGTTAACTATTTTTTCCATCGTAAGAAATAGCAGATTTTATTTTAGTAGGACGAGAAGGCAGCTTTTAAATCATATTTAGTATAACATTATAATTCCGTATTCAATATAAAAATCAACAATAACTAATAAACTGATAAAGATAATGGTAGGAGGAAATTCTTTGATGTTAGTGTTGTTGGTATCGGTTTTTAGGAAAAGAAAGATAAACAGTTTAATAGTCTTTGCTTTTAATATTTCTTACTCCGCGTATCTCTACACATTTACATTTTATATTTTAAAGCAGAAATGCATATTATTCTTACCAATGCAGTAATGATAAAAAGAAAAGTTTGCAATCTCTTTTTCTTTTTAGTAGTTAGGGTCAAGGTCGGGCAGTGACATAGCAGGCCCTAAATGAGTCGCTTACCCTGTACTAAACCACTGACCGTGACCAGAAAGCACGAGAAAATACACCCAGAAGGGTGCAATAATTATTACAAAAATTATAATTTCATTCGAAGGCTATCTTTTGGCCTTAATTACTAAAACTGTTCTTATATCATATTAGTTATAATAACCACTTTCCTTTCTTGGCATGTGATATTTTCAAACCCCAGAAAAACATTCTAGTACAAATGTTTGCACGTAGCTGTTGGTTAGCTTCTCTCTATATATATAAACATATTATTCTCTACTTTCGTCAAAATTAGAGAAGGATCTGAAGAAAGATCAAAATCTGGAGTAAATAAGCTTGTTTTTTTGTTTTTTTTTCATTTTGCGCAAAGCTATACGAGGACTATCTGCGCAGTAAATAAGCTTCTTAGTGCTTAACAATTTATTTGTTGTTAAGCATGAGACCACACAATGGGTTATCTGTGATGTGACAGTCACGATTATCGAAATTCGACTTTTAACATTATAAGCTCTCAGATTTACTGTTTAGCCAATTGAGCCAGTGATGAAGTTTTAAATAACAATACATTCGAAACCTTTATAGTGTTAAATTACAATTATTTAATTTCTGTAATTCTTTTCGTTTTTTTCCGACTGACATTTTACGTGAGTTATTGTGAAATAGGCGCCGATATGTATTTGTTCTTTGTATTGTTAAATCTCTGTGACAGATTACAGTTGATTTCTCGGAGAGTAGATCTGAGAGTCCAAGATTTTCGTTTCGTTGCCCTTAAATCATTCCACTCGTTACATCGGAGCCGTGGGTGTGTTATAAGGGTGACAACCAAATCCCAGTATTCAAACAGAGTGACCCAAGAGTTCATGGTGGTTATTGCTAACTTGATGCCTTCCCTCCATTTTATCAGTCAAAAATTTGAAGCGGTTAGCACTGACAGAGATTGTGTAGTTGTGCGCGAATATTCGAAACCAATCAACATACTAATAAGGTACTCTTATATTCTGATGCTTGACATAGTCTTTCCATCATGGTCAGTAGATAGCGGTATTGAATAAAAGATATGGTAAATCATTGAAAGCACAATACATTCCTTGTTCAGGATTTTTATGTTGCAACCTTCAAGTCCTACACTAATGATTTCATAAATCATACTTATAAACAAAGAAGCTAATAAGAAGAAGTAATATATATCTGATAGTCGTCACTGAATACAAGAACATTATACAAATCATCTAATCTATAGCGATGGATTTTACTGCCTCTAAACAGCACCAGTTTAAACGTATGAAAGAAGGATGTTAGATAATAAAGTTGCTTTCTCCAAAATGATGTTTTAATTATTAACGACGACTCTATTATTCTACTTTCTTAAAACATACGTTAAAATTATGTTCCAAGAATGTCCACTGGACATAATTGTCTTTTAAGATAAGCTACAACTATAGAAACGTAATATAACAGTTACATATTCAGTTGTGTATGTATCAAATAGCGGAAAATAGGTGGAAATTAGAAGAGTAATAGCATATATTCTAAAATACAGTTGTATTTCCTCACAGTTTCCACTGCTTTATACACGTTTAAGAAAGTACACACTGTTGGTGTTAAAAGCATTACAATTTTCAAGTATATTAGGGCCATCCATGTTTCTCTGCCGAACTTTTCGTCGAGAATAATGGTAGCTTTGTCTGATTCCCGTCCAATAGAAGTCGTCTATTTTCCAAGGCCCTGCCAATTCATTAGTGATTGTCAAATAACAACAGAGCATTGTATAGATGACAGGTTAGGTAGAGAAGATATTTGATAAGAATACCAGAATGTGCGGCAAGGCCTTTTTTGATGCATATTTCCCGATATTATGAATACAAATTAGTTGTTTTGGTAATGAGCGGCATATTTTCGTTTGTCAATGCATTAATCATTGTAGTGTTATAAGTGCTTCATTGAAAACATGAACAATGAAAAGTTCTGTAATTTATACAATAAAGACTACTTAAACTCATGGTAAGTTTCAGGCAATGAAACTAAAAAAAGATTCGATGTCTTTATAGATCAAGCTTCAGTTTTCTTCTTCGACACTTCAAAGACGTGATTCAAAACGTTTTTCAACGACTAGCAGACGTCTCAGTATTATCTTGTAAAAAGTAAATATCGAGTCATTATTATTTATAATAATACTGAATAACTTGCGTTTTTTCCCCAACAAAAATAATTAAAATACATAGCATTTTCTACATAGAACATTAGATCTAACAACTCCGATTTAAATTTTAAAAATGTTATTTACATCTTTTGCCTATGATTATAAGAAAACTTGTAAACTTTTACTGCCATAAAAATACAACAAACGTATTATCTAATGTAGTAAGTATCACGTGTAGAAATAACTGAAGCTAGATACAATATTGTTGCTCGATTTTTGAATAACGAAAAATGAGCTGGTTCTTTTGTTTTTTAGGTTTTAAGTTAGGGAAGATTATTACGGAACTTGTTTGAAAAACGGACAACGAAATATTTTGTTTTTTATCGTTCGCTTTTTTTAGCTACTGAACAACAACAAAAAAGGAACAAGCACAATTTTGTTTGTCGTTGCTCATTTTTTGAATAAGAAAAAGAAACCGATTCATTTTTTTGTTATTCGGAAAATGAAAAACGAGCAACGAAGAATAAGCTTCTTGGTTGTTTATGTTCTCTTACTTAAAAATGTAAATAAATAAACCAGTTCGTTTTTCGCTTTTCAAAAAGAAAAAAAAACACTATTGGTTTGGTTTGTTTTGAATTTCGTGCAAAGCTACACGATGGTTATCTGCTCTAGCCGTCCATAATTTATTAGTGTAAGGTAGAGGTAAGGCAGTTAGTTATCACTACCCATCGCCAACTCTTGGGCTACTCTTTTACCAATGAAGAATTGATCTTCACATTATAACGCCCCCACGGCTGTAAGGACGAGCATGTCTTGGCGTGACGGGGATTCGAACCCGCAACCCTAGGGTTACGAGTCGAGTGCCTTAAAAAAACGAACAACGAAATTGGATCTAACTCCCAGATGTAAACACCTATATTCGATAAACAGCACAACAGTCAAAAGCCCGAGACTATAGTAAAGACAAACATTCACAAAATCCTGTTTGTGTGTTAGGGAAAGATACTGGCATCTAAGGAAGCTTAACGACGCCTGGCATATAGCAACGCAGATTCATTTAGAAGACGAGTAGAAATTAGAAAAATGACTCAAATAATGTGTAAAAATAATCTAATTACTTTAAAATTATTTTAGGAATATCTCAATTAATTTGAAATAATTTAGTTAGTTTGCGCAGTTAGATATACCAGGCTTATGATACTAGGATGGGTTTGCGTTTGTTTGCTCATTGTTATAATGTAGAGTCCCACTTTACATTAAAGCGTAATTCCCACGTAACTTACTCACATTGAATAAGATAGTGTTAAATATATATAAATACATAATAATAATAAATAAAGTGCAAAATATAATTAGTTAATTAGTAACCAAAGAATATATGATAGCAGTAGACTGCTGCCCTCCAGTTGTAACCTTGACGATCATGGTTCGAAATTAGGGATACTAGCACGTTATATGGTTTGTGTACTAACAAACGTGAAGTAACAGGATCACATAACCGAAAAGAGGACAGCAACCTATGCTTTAGTCGAAGCAAAAATCTCCTCTAACGTTTAACCATGACAATAAACTAGGGGTGTTATAACTACAGTTCAAACAATAGATGATTCACTTCTTTTGTGGATCAAATGCAATGAAAGTATGTACTCCTTCATGGAAATGTAAATATATGGTTAGACGTAAATTACCTTGGTGAGTTACATTCAATTGGATCTTGTCTTTCATACAACATGTCGCTTTAGACGGCAACATAGCAGACGAAAAGATAAACAACACAACGTCCATGCCAAAGCAATCGATTAGTGACCTACAACACTCCAACTATCAACGTTTAACTTAAATTAGATATACCAATTTCTATTTCAGAAATGCTCTTCATTTACAATGATATCAGATCTAAAAAAAATACTTTTTCCTGAATATTGTGTAAAATTATTTTGTCTTAAATCAATTATTTCAGACCTTAACAAACAGATGCTTAAGATTTTTCGTGCAAGAAAAGTCGACGGTTATCTATCTATGATAGCAGTTTCTTATTTTGAAGTGATAGAGTAGAGGAAAGATAGTTACTGTTAACCAACTCTTGTGATACTCTTTAACATGTCACCCAGACTTACAACGTTATAATCTCAGGGTTTCGATTGCCCTCGGTGGACACAGCAGATAGCTTGATGTGGATTTGCTATAAGAAAACAAATGCATGCTACCAACGAACAGAAGGATGGACGTCACATTCAAATATCCACAAGGCTGAAAGAGTGAACATCTTTAAGATAAGATACAACAATCTGTGAATTTCGAAGCGAGCACTGAAACTCCCCATATTGCTTAAATCATTCGTTTCGTTTGGAGTTTAATACCATAATAAGTTTCTGACTCAACTCACTCCATTTATTAGTTTATTAATTATCTGCATTAACTTTTCTATTTTATTCATGTTCACCTTGAACGTTTCTTAGATAACTGTGTGTGATTTACCCCTTGCTACCCCATGCTTCTCATAAGAATGAATAAATCACTCTGCATAACCTATAGTTAATGGGTCAGTGGCAACTTTGAAGGCTTATAACGCTGAAAACAGTTTTTAACACCCGTGGTGACCACAGCCCGGATAGCCCGTTGTGTAGCTCTGTGTTTAACAGCGAAAAGAAATCTTCCTTTAACATTGCTTTCGGTTAGCTAACGAATTAAGCTATTTCACAGCTTTTTTAACGTTTTTATTAATTATCACCCTCCACTTTGTGTGTTGACTGTTGCGCTTTGAAATTTGGACTGATATTATTTTTATTGTTTGTGGTACTGTTTGTTTCTAATTTCGCGCAAAGCTGCTCGAGGGCTATCTGCGCTAGCCGTCCCTAATTTAGCAGTGTAAGACTGGAGTGAAGGCAACTAGTCATCACCATCTACCGCCAACTCTTGGGCTACTCTTTTACCAACGAATAGTGGGATTGAACGTCGCGTTATAACGCCCCCACGGCTGAAAGGGCGAGCATATTTGGTGCGACGGGGATTAGAACCCGCGATTCTCAGATTACGAGTTGAGTGCCCCAACCACTTGGTCATGCCGGACCAGTTTGTGCCTAACCACTTGGTCATGCCGGGCCAGTTTGTGGTACTGCATCAGGAAAAGATTATTTTCCTTTAAAAAAAAACGACTTGTAAGCAAAATAGTCGCAAGTTCGAATCCCTGTTGCCGAACAAGGTTGCCAACTGGGTCAGCTACCCGGGACTAAAATTATTGGTTTACAAAAATACTGGTCAACCCCAAGCTCATTAGGATTAAGGTTGTTATGGAGAAAAATATATTTATATATACACTCAAAAATACTTTGTACGTATATATATATATATATACAAAATAAAATCTTTGTACGTATCACACCTACCTAATCTAGTTGATATTGTGTATAATAATTTATTTAGGTTCTTAGGAATATTTTACCCATATATCTATCTCGTCTCTTGGTGGCTCAGCGATACGTTTGAGAGGTTATATCGATATAAGTTAGGTTTCGATATCCGCAGCCCCTTGCGTAGTTTTGCTATTAAAAACAAACAAACAACAAAACCTATCTATTTCAAGTGATCTGATTTGAGAGATATGTCTGCGGTAACAAAACCTACGCTTCTGCAAATCATCATTAGTGAGCTGAGGAATGGGACCAATGTATCACTTAACAAAAGTACCTTTCACCGAGATGGACACTAAAAATCTTTGACTGTAGACACTCACTCAGAGGTAAAACAAAGACGTCATGGATGAATACACAACTACGTTTCTATTTTGTTATTTTTTTCAGTGAATAAAATTAACTTTCAAATATTTAACTAAGAATTGTAAGCGTGAACCTGCATGTAACAGAGGGAGGTCTTTTTCTACAATAGTCATCTTGTCTGTTGATGTAGTTTTGTATATTTGTTGTACGGAATACAAGCGCTACTAGATACGTCGTACAATAAGTTCGTTGCATATACGGTATCTTTTCTTTGTTGCATGCTCATATGTTAATCTTGTTTTAGTATTTATTAACTTCATGTTTTCATCGGTTAGTACCATTCAAACACATGGGGCAAAGTTAAAAAAATAATGTAAAATAATTCTCGCTGTTTCAGAAATACAACCGAGCAAAATAATAAGCACACATATATAATAAGTTGTCGAAATTTAATACGATACTATATATTTGATATTTGATTATAAATGTGCCCTATTATAAATATGTTCAACCATGATCCTAATAGAATCTTATAACATCAGGCCAGTTTAGTAAATTTACTAAAGAAATTTGATTAAATCCACATACAAGGCCGACAATGTAGATTGATGTTTAAAAAATGAATTATGATGTTTCAAAACATCCAAAGTGCTTTAAGTTACATTATTTTAACCAATATTGCTAACTTAAATTAACAGTAATAAGAAAGCTAGGAAAAGCTTTTATTGTTTATTGATTAAAAAAGAGGCATTATGAATCTGAATAGAATCTTGTGTACTCATGGTCTAATTTAACAAGAAACTCTTGGATTTAGACATAGCCGACCTTAATTTTAATTGTTGTAAAGAAAAAAGTCATCCAGTCAGTAGCACCCATCGCCACAAAAACATTTTCCAACATTTAAATGAATAATGAAGCTGACTGTAACTCTTTTAACGAATCCAGAGCTGAAAGCACATTCAGTAATTTCAGAATACGAATCTCGAACCTTTTGACACATAATCCAGCGCACTATTAGGTAATGCGCTGCTTAAAGAGGAGATATAGCTAACTGTACTATAGTTTTATATGTTTTTAAACACACGAAATATTAACAACGATATTTAGTTTACAATTACATCGATAGAATAAATAAAGGAAAATTAACTGTTATTGCAGGCAGACCTTGATTAAACTAACTACAGATGAACTAGCTATTTATAGGTTAAATAATACTACTGTTATGGCTTTCTTTCTTTTTCTCCTATATTTGACAGTCAACCTTCCTATTCTTTTTTCCATTGGTCTCTATTTCTGTTGTGCAGCTTTGCTCAGTGATGTAGTCCTGCAGTGTCTTTAGAAAGTGCGGAGGAGGGAGCGCCGTCTCACATTTTCCATGTTGCTTTCTTACTATTTAATCGTGGATCCAAGGGATTGTAGCCATGTCTCTAATATGGTACTGTTTATATAAGATGAAATTTTTGTCATTAGTTTAAAGCTCTCTTGCCTTGCATATGCTGCTGCTTTACAGTCGTATACTTTAACCAATGCTTTATGACTTTTTAATTTATTAGTGGACATAGTAACCGTATTGAATAATCATTCTGATGATTAGCTGTTCTGTCGGAGGAGAAATTGTGGTTCTTCCTTACCTTTAAACTTTCCAACATTACATGTATGTGTTCCCGGGAACAATGAGGAACATGCTCTGAGCAAAAGACCTAAATTGAAAAACTGGAGAAACAGAAGAACAAGTACTCCGAGGCCTTAGCAGTAAGCTAATAAATATGTATTTTGGAAAAATGCACCAATCTCACATGATGATAGGTTACTGCATTGGTCACTTCAAACGTAATTCGTACCACATGTTGACCTGGAGGCTCAAGTGACCGTTGCAGTTTGACACAACATCACCATCTT
The DNA here is from genome assembly GCF_004210375.1 of Tachypleus tridentatus. NCBI lineage: Eukaryota > Metazoa > Arthropoda > Merostomata > Xiphosura > Limulidae > Tachypleus > Tachypleus tridentatus. The sequence goes on along the minus strand of NC_134827.1, from coordinate 6,997,700 downwards.
TTGTTTGTTTTGTTTTTGAATTTCGCGCAAAGCTACACGAGAGCTATCTGCGCTAGCCATCCCTAATATAGGAGTGTAAGTCTAGAGTGAAGGTAGCTAGTCATCACCACCCACCGCCAACTCTTGCGCTACTCTTTTACTAATGAATAGTGAGAGTGACCGTTACATTATAATGCCCCCACGGCTGAAAGGGCGAGCATGTTTGGTGCGACGCGGATTCGAACCCGCGACCCTCAGATTACGAGTCGAACACCTTAACCCACCTGGCCATGCCGGGTCCAACATCATCTGCAATGAACATTATGACAACCACCACTACAAGCTATAACCTAGCAAGGTAGCTGACCCAGAGTTACTCACTCACAGCTGAGTCACCAAAGGGTATATGAAAGAATACACAAAACATTATGCGAAAGACTGAATGATCCTGCCTAACTTGTTTGACAACGTCCCAGTATACTTAGCTATAAGAGACTTAAGCACCAGACACATTACCTGACATGTGAGTGTAAACGCTAATGCCAAAGACTTAGGTTCAACTGTCAAACGATTAGCCACATATCTTATACAGTTAAATTCAGTTCAAGCAGCAAAGATCACTGCGCGCCAAGAAGACAGGGAATCCTGTACATATTCTGCATTACTAACTCTACATTTAATATTATCCCTATCTGTGATAGAGGACATAATGCCAACACGGTCATCGTATGCGTGAGGTGTACACGAGGCCTGGAAGATATAGTAGCATACAAACAAATTTAGAAACCAATACAATGATGATAAATTTTTTATGCAATGCTTCTACGTTAAACATATATTAAAGCATCAATTTCTCCAAAAGTAACGCCTGATACTGGTGGAAACATAATATGGACAAATCATTGAAATGAAGCAATTACGTCTGGACTTATATCATGTGAATACGGTATGGCCCAGTGTATCCAGAGGAGGCAAGGTTTACATGTATCATGTAATAGTGCCCGTGGGATCTATGATCAATTTCAAAGCACGGAATAAAGAAACAATGGACCAAAGCCATCCTCAGAGGCACTTCATTTACGCACATCCACAAATTTATGTCTGGAAGATGAAACAAAAACATGAAAATATTAACCATTTGTGATAGCGATAGTACCCCGCTCCCTACAAACCAAGGTAAGACCTAGATGTGTAGATTTCGTAATCAATGTAACTATGGTAGCAAGCAAAAGAGAGTCAAGATACAACAGTCTCAGTTTGAGCTATAACGTTTTGCAGAATCATTTCTAGCTTGGCCGAAATACACAGAACCATAAATGTACCAAAAGATGGAATTTTAGGTATTCATTTTTAAGAATATTACAAAAGCGTATCTGTTGAATATAGTGTTGGGATAAAGAAGGTAATTTATCAATGAATATCATCTTTGGAATACAGATTGATACGTTTATAAAATCATTACCCAAGCTCATGAAGGATCACTCTTGTAATAAAGGATATCGAATAATCATCTTACAAAACATAATTGGCAAGTTCCCAGAGAAGGTTGTAGCTAGAATAGCTGTTTAGCAGATTGAGCTACTTATTAAATGATTATCACAGTGGAGAAAAAACCGTCTTAATAATGCTTAATTCACAGCTAAGCTTTAAAGGTGGTCAGAACACTCAGCAATAAATAATGTTTATAACTCTACTCACTTCTATATGACACACCATAAAGTGTGAAAATTTTGAATCATACCACCATCGGTACCAACATGCCTCAGGTATCACAACTCTCGCCAGTTCTCTTGAGCATCTACACTATGGATTTAGCTCACCTTGACAGTCCAGCAGAATGTCATGTAGTAACATTTTCTGACGAATTTTGGTGACCAACAAAGCTGAGATTAAAAGCAAGATCAAACTATCCCTAAACATGGGAAGCAAATGGGACAATGATTCAGGAATAGTCACCAGTTTTACGAAAACCATAGCCATGCTGCGCACACTCAGCAACAGGTACATTAATTAGGACAAACCACCATTATTTTTTCAAGGCAATGACATTCTTCAGGAAAAAAAGACAGTAGGGATAACCTTTAAAAGAACTCAACTTCTTCAGCCACATTAAAATCATACTAACCAGAGTTATCAAAAGCGCCAATCTAATGTAAGTTTCAGTGGAAAATAAAGGTAAAGAACATTAAGTGCTTGAGCTTTATCAAATTCTTATCCATTCCACCTTAGATTAGTCACTTTTGTTGAACAGTATGAGTGCTATACACTTAGATAAAATTGAAAAGATACAAAAACATCTGTTTAAGACTGGTCATGTTATGAAGTTCACCAACCCACATTAAGACCTTGGATAGCATTTCAGAGTGTTAACAGTACTACAGACAAAATCTTCCATTTAGAGCCTTCCAATATAAAAATACGCATTCCATCATCAATATAATGCCCTTTTCAAATGGAACGTTTCAACTGCATATGATTCCAAAGGTATCAGCGATGAATGGAATTAGCTAAAAGGTACATCAGGAAACGCTCATGATTTGCATTTGCCATAAAATAGATATTGGGATAATTAGTCATTACAGCTATGAGACACTGATATCTGCGAAAATAAGTTCAGACGAAATTTCTAAAGGCTACGCAGAGGGTTGGATCTGATAAAAACTTATCAGTATCTATTTAATAATTCGGTATACTTCTTTCTAAACGAAAATAGTAATTATTGGTTTAAATCTAAGCTGTAGCTAAAGTATTAGAATCTTACTCAAGGTATTTATGACAATGTTGATAGAAAAAAAAATAAACAAATGCTACAAATATAAGGAGACCCTAATACAAGGAGTGCCTTTCGGTGAATATAGTATATAAATATCATTAACACAAATATTGAAACAGAAAATGATACCAATCTTGAAGAGAATGAAAGCACTCAGATTACAGTGTCGGAAATGACAACAACTACAATTATCACTACTTCAAGTACGCCTTCTTCGGTTACTTTCAACGTATCAGTTATCTTTAGTACTTTTGGGACAACCACGAACACTGTTGGGGATAATACATTAATTAAAGTTAATTAACTGCCTTTCATATTTAATAAATGGAAAAATTCAAATTATGATCTGTTATTAGATGAATCTAGAAGTAACTCCCACATTAAATAAATTATTTTATAGTACTATATAAATAGAAGCAGTAAATATTTTTAACGCTATTGGTCAATATCGTAAACTTGTGAGACGGTGGTTAACGCTCTATCTCTGACCACTAAAATCCCAGTTTGGTGATACTAGATTCCAAGTTTTTGTACTTTATCGATTTAATAAAAAGACAACTAGGAAGATACAAACATATAGAAACATCTAACTTTTGTATATCGAAAAATGGAAAACTGATAATAATAAAAAGTCATACCACTGAATTTAGGTCTCCAAAATAAATGAAGATTTTTTACGTTCTAAAGGGCGTTGTTTACAACATATATTTCAATGTTTATTAAAAATATAATTTTATGTAGTTTATATACATGAGATTTTTGTGTGTTTTAAATTTGTATTGACGGTCAAATCATATTCTTCAGTCAAACAAGGACAGCCTAAAAGTTGACGGCGAACGCTGTTTCTTAACTTCCTACCACCTAGTCCAACAGCTGTAAGTTTCAATGTATATAACGCTAAAAATCGGGCTACTATACTTTTAGTAGGCACCCATGGCCAATGTGTAGCTTTGTGCTTAGCAACAAATAAAGTAATCTATTCCTTGAAAATTAAAGACTGATATAGCAGATAAGCATGTGAATATCAGTGTGCTTCACTTGGTTACTACATTGATATTCAAGTGTATATTCCTCACACATTCAGGTTTAAAAGTGCATTAACTCTACGCAAGGACAAGCTTGCCAGCACATCATTTGCGCGTTTTTTTTTTGTATTATTTCTTAATGACGTAAAAGGTGTTTGCTGTTCAAGAACGTCACGTTAGACATATAAGAATATTCCGTCTTAGGTATTCATATACAAAATTATTGTTCGCTACAATGTGAGACTAGAATTGCTTTTTTATTTTTGTTATTGATTCGTTTTCGTAAAATATTACAGTTTTCTTATTGAATATTATTGGCATACAACTATGAAACTTGAAATACAAATGCTTTATTTGGTAGGCTTCGCAATCGAATTTATTATTATGAACTAAAGCGTTTTAATATATTTGGTTATCTTGTTGATTCTCTATTATAATATTAATTATATCGTGTTTACTGTTAATATCGTTTACTAACTAAGGCACGTGCTCAGAATCTTTAAACGTGGAACAAGTTAATCGAAAACCTGTCTTAAGAGGACGTAAGATAGTTATTCACAGAAAGTATTTTAATGTCTTAAAATAAAGCTAATAAGAACGCTGCCTCCGCATAAAAAGAACCTTATTATCAACAGACTTAAACCAGTCAGGTAATTCAACTGTGCGTTTTTTACTTAACTTACAACGTATTTTTATCGCTTTGTAAAATCTACTAGTTGTGGGTGAGTAATTCGATTAATACAAGCCATGAGGAAAAAAAAAATATTTATTTATCATGCCAATTGAATAAAATTATTTTTAAAACGTCTGATCATCTGGGGATGTTTACAAACTATACTGACATACTAGTAAACATATTTTCTTTACAAACTTTAGTATATTATATCTAGTGAGTATGATCCAAACATTAATATCTAATATCTACTTTGAGAATTATTTCAGATTTTTTTCTTATGACCTCAAACTGTTTCGTAATCATGTGTTTCTATTTATGAGCACTGACACTTTCTGTTCCTTCTTAATGCCAATTCTACTGATGAAACATCGTTCGAGTTATAATATTCCAATAGTTGGAGAGGCGCAACCATGCGAATCCACGTGTGGCGATGCACGTGCTCGGCATCATCCCTGAAGTCCGAACAACTGGCCTCTAACTCACGCTGTGGTGATCACGTGCCACAAGGTCTAGCGACATCTCTTCCCTTGTTTATAGTGGTTATTATCTTAGTTCGAGCTCCCAGTCTTTCCATGGTTGGCCTCTAGCCCTAGTTTCAGCACTTCTGGTTTGCCAGCTGTTGTACGGAGGTTTTTTCCCCCGATTATTTAAGAGTCATATACTTTCACACTTAGCTTATCCGTGACGAGATTCCAAACGTAAAGGTGCACTCCTTCAGGACTATTACAACAATAACAAAAAACATTACGTTTATTCCTCAGATACCAAAACATTTAAGATATATTAATGAATACCATTAACAAAATTTTACAAAATATCGAAACAAACATATTACCTTATAAATCATACAAGTGAAACACACACACATTTTCGTGTTTTTTATCATATTCTTTTATTAGTGTTTTTTAAGAGTCTGGAAATCGGGTGAGATACGTCATCAGTCGCTCGATCACAATTTCGATATTACTTTTTTTTAATTTCGTGCTTCTAAACAATGCAACATAATAACAAAAAAATATTGTTGTAGTCTACACATTCTATATTATTCTCGAAGATGATAATGAGGATTTCCCATTACCTCATCATACTTAATTAAAAGGGTAACAAACGTTGTTGAATCATTTTACTTATTTAATGGCTTAACGCATATAAAAGACTATAAAGTTATATATTTTAAAGGATAATACATACTTGTTTCAATATATCTTGTTGCATCTCGCATGATATATGTAGAAATACTTAATATCCATACAGATATCATCAGATCAAAATTTCCCAATTATTTTTCAAATACATTTGAAAGCCATTTCAACGAAAAAATTAAATCAGATAATAATAGTTTCTCGTTGATGAATAAATTACTTTCCCTTACATTTTTCCCTCTTTCGACATGAATAACTTAGTTATAACTGATCTCAATTATATTTTAATGGAAAAGCGAGCACGGGAAATGTATGCAAGTATCTTTACGAATTAAGCCATTATTTACCAGACTATGGATATATGGGCTGAGCATGGCTGGGTGGTTAGGGCGCTCAATTTGTTTATGATCACGGATTCGGGTCCCCCGTCATACTAAATATGCTCGTCCTTTCTGCCGTGGGGGCATTATAATGTTACGGTCAAACCCACTGTTCGTTGGTAATATACTAGCCCAAGAGTTGGCAATAGGTGACAATAACTGATTGCCTTTTCTCTAGACTTACACTGCTTAATTAGGGACGGCTAGTGCAGATAGCCCTCGAGTAGCTTTGCGCGAAATAAAAAAAAACAACAAATTTCAAAATAAATTATAAATGTGTTGTTACAGTATTTATTGCGACTGTAAAGCACGTAATAGAGTGAACTTAACTTTTAATCTCTTTTTGTCACCCCTACCGAATAGATTCAGGTGAATAAGCGATGACGCTGTCCAACTGCTCGTCTGCAGCGCGACATTTTCCGTACGATAACTAGAGTTAGTTTTAAAAAGCAGTTTTTAATCAACTTCACGGTCCATTTCCTTTGTAGCTGAGAAATAATCTACTGATTATGAGGATAGGATATAAAAGGTCAGGGTCATCATTTCAAAAATTTTGTTTCTGTGCAAAAGGAAAAACAACCATAAAATCTAAATATGCCATATTTATCAACTTGGAAAGTGGAATAAGATAAAAGCATAATGGTCAGGAGGGTCGGTTAATCCACTTATTTCTATTTTCTCGACCTAGTATAGAGTAGTGGATACGATAATCAACTCACAAATTGAGAGCAGTGGAACTAAAATCCTTCTTCAAAAATATCTGCATTTTCAGCCATGAGAGCATTATAATGTGGAGGTCAATCCCACTCTTTCTTGGTACAAAATAGCTCAGGAGTTGGCAGTGAGTGGTGTTGACTAGCTGCCTTTGCTCTAGTCTATTACTTCAAAATTAGGGACGACTATTGCAGATAGCCCTGTATTAGCTTTGAGCGTCCCTCGCTGGTACAGCGGTAAGTCTACGGATTTACAACACTAAAATCAGGAATTCGATTCCCCTCGGTGGACTCAGCAGATAGCTTGAAGTAGCTTTGTTATACGAAAATACATAGAGAATACACATACACAGCTTTCAGCTAAAATCAAAGCAAACAAAACCAGCTATTTTTAATACAGCTATAGTTAATAAATATCATAAAGTATCAATAATTTTTTAATAAAATTATAGCAATAAGATGAAACCAGGTGTGATAAAACATCACAGCACTAATGATAATTTAAGTTATAAAGTTTATAGGTCACTAGTATGTGTAGCGTTAATTAGCATCTGCACCTATATTTCACACTAATATGGACGAGGAAACTGAGTGGTAGGTAGTTCACTGTCTGAATGCCTGTCATATACCGAGAGCCAGCGACTGATTGATTGATGTTTCTTCTAAAAATTATATATAAATGAACTTTTTATAAACATATTTTCTAAAATTTAATTATATTGTAGTATATATATATATATATATATATATATATATATATATATAGAAAACGACTATTCTCTTTCTGGGATTTCATATAAACAACTTTCTTATGTTCAAATGTTCTTTTCCATAAATATTTATACATTGGCCTGGTATGGTCCTGTATATTATTAGTGGTGACGGTAAAGGTAGTGAATTTTATTACGAATTTCTGGGCCTTTTCTTTGGACAGTCTTTATGGTTTTGGCTTTGTTAGCCTGCTGACCTCAAGAAGCGCGCTTTAATTTTAACATTTTCGAAATTGAAATGTGCTGCGGGTAAAACATGCGGGTTGGTATAGTGTTGTAGTCAAGGATTCCAATTGGACAAAATCTGGTGATGTTGCATCAAATCAATGTGTATCTTTGACAACCAAACAAAAGTAGTTGCGAATTTCAGCCAATGATTATGATTTTTGTGCGCCAACAATACCAAGCACGGGTAGCGCGTATACTTAATTCGATTTTACTATTCATTACAATCTCTACCAACCAACCATTAAATCTAATTATGTACCCAAAGTAAAATATAATATATATATGTGAATGGAAGAATTTTAGAAAGACAAACTTGCTTGTCCTAGCAGAAAGCACTATTGCTTCGTGCAAGTTGCGTGTCGATCGGTACTAACTACAACGGCCTAGATATTGGCGTGACAAACGGATGACTTTTCGTTTTTATGTAGTAGATTTATCAACTCGGGAAACGAGATTGTATATACAGATGTAAGAGATAAAACGCCATATAAGCACAACATTATAAAGCTACGAAAGAATAAAACAGAAAATGTAATCACACACGCGTGAAAAGAAAGATGCTGATTACGAATTGAAAATTTCACGTTTAAAAACAAAACGCATAAAAACAGTCGCAAGCTCGAAAAAAACATTACCATTATTCGATTTATATCTTAATTTTCAAAATACTTGAAATATACAACAAGTGAGAATCAGAACGTATTTACAATAATTACCAGATGGAAGAATAACTATCATTTGAATACTTTGAAATACCTTATCTACAATTTAGTAGTTTTCATGCAAAGAAAAAGTTACTATTTAACTGTATAATTTGCTTTATATTACAGACGGCACATGCCTGTTTCACTTATAGTTAGTTTTAAACCTAGAATACAGGGTCAGGGCCTCTTTATATCTAGAGACATTATTACTTTGTGGCAAGGCCCGGCATGGCCAGGTGGGTTAAGGCGTTCGACTCGTAATCTGGGAGTCGCGGATTCGAATCCCCGTCACACCAAACATGATCGCCCTTTCAGCCGTGTGGGCGTTATAATATTACGGTCAATCCCAATATTCGTTGGTGACAGAGTAGTCCAAGTGTTGGCGATAGGTGGTGATGACTAGCTGCTTTCCCTCTAGTCTTACACGACTGAATTAGGGACGACTAGCGCAGATAGCCCTTGTATAGCTTTGCTCTAAATTAAAAAAAAAACAACTTTGTGGTAAAAATGCAAATCATATAATCCGAGCACATGTTTTATAGGATTTCGTATTTTTGTCTTTAATTGATTTCCTGAATCTTCGTGAATTCCCGACATCCTGAATTATCTGTTTTGTTTTCATGATAAGTATTCATAAATGAGTGTCATCTAACCAAGCTAAATAGAGTACCATGATTCCTTTAGATATCCTGTAGCGTAAGATATCAGTGTTAAAACTTCATTAACATGAAATTCAAAAACAAGTAAGAAATTTTAAAAAAGCAACAAGTCTGTTGGTGAGATTATTTAATACGAATTAAACTTGCTAACTGTAATTGCTTACCTTATCTATGCAAACATAAAACATTCATCCATAAAATAGGTAAACTATTTATTAATTACATAGAAATATCTAGAACATTAACTTGAATTAAGTGGGAAATTTGATAGATCTTTAAAAATCCTTTTTATAGAACTATCTTACCAAATACAGGGTAAGTAAGATGTTTATCTACACTTTATTTATTCCAACTCTTATAAAATGAATTAAGTGATATACTTCATTGATTATCACAAGAAAGAAAAAAGCCTTGATTAAGGTTTTCATAAAATTTTATATTTCATTACAGTTAGAAACAGATAATGAAAGACAGGCGTAGAACAATTATTATTTTCAGAAGGTATGTTTATCTATATTTGTATACATACATATATATATATATGTGTATGTGTGTGTGTGTGTGTATATATATATATATATATATATATACAGAGAGAGAGAGAGAGCTGGGTGGTAAATAGATATTGTGTAACTGACACTTCTAGTCAATTATTGTGAACCCAGTAAGTCGTACTTGCTTATGTCAAGGCTACTAAGTCCTTGTACCGTCCCTAATTTTAAATTGGCAACCAGAGGGAAAGCATTCGGCCAGCAGGATATACCGCCAACTGTTGAGCAATTCATTACTAACAAATGGGGGAATTCATTGTCATATAATAATACCCGTACGGATGAAAGTCAAAGATTGATTCCAAGTTTCGATCCCGCACCCTGCAGATTGCTTGTTTAGTGCCCTAATGTCAAGACAAAAACTTAGTTATGAAAAACATCACGAAATACATATTGCAAATGGTTTTCTTGTTTCCAGCTATTTACGCAAAGCTATTTAAGAGCAATCTGCATTAGACATCTCTAGTTTTAAAGTGATAGACTAGACGAAAGAAGCTAAGCAACCTCACTCTCTGTCAACAAATAAGGAGATTTGACAGTCACCCTTATAACCCGCCCATGGTCCCTAAGTGCGGAGCGCGTTTTTAAACTTTTTTGCAGTAATGGGACGTAAATGTAATCATAGTTAGGTATGTTACTGCTGAGCCCTCTTCTACTCTCGGACCAAGTTTGAATATATGAAGTAAATGACAGTAACCTATATCATGTCACAAAGAAATTGGTTTTTCAATGGCTCAGCGGTATGTCTCGGGGCCTTTAACGTTAAAAATCAGGTTTCGACACCCTTGGTAGGTGCAGCACAGATAATCCTTTGTGAAGCTCTGTAAGAACTAACAAACAAACGCAAATAAATTAAGTGGTAGATAGATAGAGTTAATAGAAACTATAACACCACGGAATGTAAGAGATGGAAGATAGAAGAAGAATTTTAAAATGACAACCCGAGGCTATGTATAGGGCTAAGAAAAGCTAAAATACTAGTAAAACGTTTAAAAGGGAATTATAACGTATGAGGCAAAAACAATATATCAAGAGTGGAAATATTTTCCTTACAAGAACTTTGATATCACTTTTGTAAAGGTATAAATTATCTAAATTTATTAAGTAGATTAACATTCTGCCTTTTAAACTACTTAAATAACTTTTATAAATGGTTGAGTGCAGTTTTATTCTATTCTTCCCGCTGTCAAGATGTTCTACAAAATGATTATTTAAACAATAATGTTAGTCTTGGAGCTCCTCTATGAAAACGTTTCTCTCTTTAAAGAAATAGAAAAGATATGTGATTCAAGTCCGGAGACACGATAAATAATAATTTAGTAGGCGGTAAGAAACTCAAAGGAAGTTCATTTAGTAATTCATCGTCACGCAAATATGAGTATAACAATGCTTTACTATCTCCACCCTCATCCTCTGTCCTTTCCAAAAAAAAATTTCATCCCCATACAGTTTAAAAATTGAAAATGTTGGCTTAAAAGTTTCCTTGCACGTGTGTTTTCCTAATCCCATATTTTGGTGGTAATTGACTAGGCTTTGTAATAAGTGAAAAACCAACTCCCTTAGAGTCAAATAGCTCAGCAAAGTGGTAACTTGACGAGGGTCGGGAACTTCACGGTCCGTGGATTTCGAAAGAATAAAAGGAAAAAAAAAGTGGATACATGAACCATGAAGAAATAGAAACCCATCCCCTATAGCTTCTGAAGATGATATCTTGTAAGTTGGGTGTATGTAACGTCGAGGTCGTTAACTCACAATAGACATATAATGATTCGAAGTGATATTTCTTGGAGAAACGTAGGTGAAAAGTCCAGCTGAAAATAAGTTATTATGCATATAATTCTAAAAAAGAAAGAAAAAGCTATTTGAGGGTTATTTGCACCAAATGTTCGTAATTTTGAAGTTATGGACTAGAGGAAATACCATCTACCGCCAACTATCGGTCTACTCTTCTAGCAACAAAAAGTGGGACTGACCGTCACATAATAACGACTTAACGGCTGAAAAGGCAAACGTGTTCTGTGAAGGGATTCGAACTTCCAACCCACATTTTAAGTACAAAAATAATTGCAAACTTTGTGAACACATACTGTATGGAGCGTTAAATAAAAAATGGAAGAAAGTATGACGTTATTTGGTTGGTTAGATTTTTATTTTCTAAACAAATAAAATTGAAAAATGCCTATAGAGAATGAATTTGCATGGTTTCTTTGTAAATAAACTTAAAAACGTAAAATTTTTAATTCCAAAATACAAAATATTGCTTATGAATTTAATTTTTCTCTTTTAGTGAAGCCTTCGCATGGCCAGGTGGTTAGGGTGCTTGACTCGCAACATGAAAGTCACGGGTTCGAATCCACGTCCCATCAAATATGCTCGCCATTTTAGCAGTGGGAGCATTATAATGTGACAATCAATCCTCCATTCGTTGACAAAAGAGTAGCCTAAAAGGTTGTGGTCTGCGTTGATGGCTGACTACATTCCCTCTAGTTTTTAACTGCTAAATTCGGGACGGCTAGCGTGTAGCTTTCCTCGAAATTCAAAACAAACTGGCTCGGCATGGGCAATTGATTTAGGTGCTCGACTTGTAATCCGAGGGTGGCGGTTTCGAATTCCCATTACACCAAAATATATTTGCCCTTTCAGCCATGAGGGAGGTTGTTATAATGTAATGATCAATCCAACGTAAAAGAATAGCCCAATAGTTGGCGGTGGGTGATGATGACTAACCTTTCCTCTTGTCTTATACTGCTAAATTATGGATGTTTAGTGCAGATAGCACTCGTGTAGCTTTACGCGAAATTGAAAAACAAACCAAGCTTTCCTAACCTCTCTATTTGTATAACACAGCAGAGAATTAGCTGAATGTGCGCTTTGTTATAGCAAAGCCACAATGAGCTATCTGTTGTGTTCGTCGAGGGAAGTCGAACCCCTGATTTTAGTGTTGTAGATAGTATTCAATAAAGAATAATTATATATTATCACAAAGTAACTCTCTAATGCAATAAAATGAATCAAGAGTTTTTTGATGCTGTTATACGATTAAGTAAGTATTCTATATTGTATATACCTTCACTATAAAGATATACATATGTATGTGTGTTTGTATATATATATATATATATATATACTGTTGAATTATGATCCACCATGAAGTTTGATAAATACAGGTGGAAATTGCCTAAACATATTCAAATAATATTTTTGATATTATCGTATTCAATACATACGCTACATAGCCCAAAGTATGTGGACACCCGACCATCACACCCATAAGTGCTTGTTGAACATCTCATTCCTAAACAAACGGCATTAGTATAATGTTAGTTTTCCCTTTGCTCCTATAACAGTCTCTATCCTTCTGAGAAGGCTTTTCGTTAGATTTTGGAATATGGATGCGGGGATTCACTCCTATTCAGCCACAACAGCATTAGTGAGGTCGGGCACTGATGTCGGGCGAGACGGCCTGGCTCGCAGTCGGCGTTTCAATTTATCCCAAAGGTGTTCGATGGGGTTGAGGTCAGGACTCTGTGCAGGCCAGTTCTTCCACACCAACCTCGGCAAACCATGTCTTTATGGAGTTCGTTTTGTGCACGGGGGCATTGTTATGCTGAAACAAAAAGGGGTCTTACTCAAACTGTTGCCACAAAGTTGGAAACACAAAATTCTGTAGAATGTCATTTTGTGCTGTAGCATTAAGGGTTTGCTTCAGTGGGGCTAAGTTGAAAAACATCCCCAGACCATTATTCCTCCTCCTCAATACTTTACAGTTGAAACTATACATTCAGACAGGTAACGTTCTCCTGGCATCCACCAAACCCAGATTCGTCCAGCAGACTGGCAGATAGTGAAGCATGATTCATCACTACAGAGAACGCGTTTTCACTGCTCCAAAGTCCAATGGGGGTGAACTTTAACAACTCCAGCCGTCGCTTGGCATTGCGCATGGTAAATTTAGGCTTGTATGCGGCTGCTCGACCATGTAAAACTATTTCATAAAGCTCCCGACAAACAGTTCTTGTGCTGACGTTGCTTCCAGAAGCGGTTTGGAACTCGGTAGTGAGTAGTGCAACTGTGGAAAGAAGTTTTTTACGCCTTACGCGCTTCTGCAGTCGGCGGTCCCGTACTGTGAGCTTGTGTGGCCTACCGCTTCGTGACTAAGATGTTGTTGCTCTTAGACGTCTCCACTTCAAAATAACAGTATTACAGTTGATCAGAACAGCTCTAGCAGGGCAGAAATTTGACGAAATGACTTGTTGGAAAGGTGGCATCCTGAGATAGTGCCATGTTGAAAGTCACTGAGCTCTTCAGTATGACCCATTCTACTGCCAATGTTTATCTATGGAGATTTCATGGCTGTATACTTGATTTTATGCTCCTGTTAGCAGTGGATGTGGCTGATATATATAGTGTATATACTGTAACATGAAAATGATAAGTTAGTTTGTTTACTTTGAATATCATGCGAAAAGCTAGACAAAGCTATTTACTTTACCAGTGTTACTAGAATAAAAGGCAGCTGGTCAAGAGCAACTACTATCAACTCTTGGGCTACTTTTATCGAACAGTGGAATCTGACCTTCATTTCTATAATGCATCTAATGACCCAAAGTTCGGAACGTGATATTCTGACATCGGGAAGTAAATAACAGATCCTCTGATTCACAGTAAACGCCCACGCCCGGACCCAAAAGGAAAATGAATAACGTTAGTGGATGTGAACACATTTTGTATTCCCGCTGCTTTTTTTTGGGGAGGGCTTCTTATTACTCGATAATCACATACATGAAGTCCAAAATGCCTGGAACCATAAAAATTTCAAAAATTTTACAGAATGTGTTTCACGTGCTGTCCTTGTAATCTGAAACAACTTTGGAGACGATATTCACATTCTCTTTGAACACTGCGAAGCACTTTCGTGTCATTGTTAATGGTCCAACACGATTCATTGTTTCAGATGTTTAGTGCCTCTGGTTTACTTGTTGTACACACGTAATTTGAGTGGTTCCCCTGAAAAGGAAATCAATGAAAGTCAAGTCTAGAGATCTTTGAGCACATTCTTGGGATCCACACCTGCCTATCCAAAGTCCTAAGAAGGTGTCATTCAACCAAGCTTCGAAATTAAGAAAACTGCAAATCATCTATAGTTTCAAACTTCTAATGCTCCCTGTAGTCCGTGATGTAAAGTTAAAATCGAAAGCTTGTAAAAATATAAAAGCAAAAAATATCACTGGATAACAGAGTTGTTGTATCTGAAGTTTTCAGTGAAGGTTTGTTTTTGTTTGTTTTCTTAATTTCACACAAAGCTGCACGAGAGCTATCTGCACTAGCCGTCCATAATTTAGCAGTGTAAGACTAGAGCGAAGGCAGCTAGTCATCACCACTCACAGCCAACTATTGGGCCACTCTTTTACCAACAAGTAATGATATTGAGCGTAACATTATAACGCCCGCCACGGCTGAAAGAGCGAGCATGTTTGGCGGAACGTTAGTGAAAGTTACTGTGCGGTTACTAATAAAACACAGAGATTACTGTAACAATAACATGCTCTAAATTTGTAAAGTTTGAAAAGTTACTTTTTATAAAATATAGCTTTTTCAGTTTCGATTTAAATAATTAATTCGTTTCCAACACATGAATTAGACTCACTATTGAAAATAGATTGTTGAAGCCCTTAACTGTTTGAGAATTACGTTTTCACGTTAGAACAGTGCATGTATTATTTAGAATACTTTTTATAATATTATTAATAATCTTTCTTATTACTTGCGTTGTTGTTCGTAGAATAAGAACAATGCTATACAATGGGCAATTTGTGTTTTGCCCAACACAAGTATCGAAATCTGGTCTCCAGAAGTGTGAGTCCGCAAACATGCCACTGACCGTTCCTTACTAATAGGCCCGGCATGGCCAGGTGGGTTAAGGCGTTCGAGTCGTAATCTGAAGGTTGCGGTTTCGAATCCCAGTTGCACAAAACATGCTCGCCCTTTCAGCCATGGAGGCATTATAATGTGATTAATCCCACTATTCGTTGGTAAAAGAGTAGCCCAAGAGTTGGCGGTGGGTGGTGATTCCCTGCATTCCCTCTAGTCTTACACTGTCAAATTAGGGATGGTTAGCGCAGATAGCCCTTGAGCAGCTTTGCACGACATTAACAAACAAACAATCCTTACTAATAATGATGTATTTACTGCATACAATTTAATTCCACTCACTAATTAAAAACAACTCTTTAAACTTATTATTAAAATTAATTAATTTTTCAATAAGGTGTTTTTAAATAAGTTTAAAAGTAGATGACATCTTAGCACCAGTTAAAACATAGACTATCCTCCCCTCGATTATGGAGTTTTGTCGCGACTTATTTGTCTACTATCTTAATAGTGTGATACATACAAAAGACAATAATTCGGCAGCAACCTACTGCTGTTTCTATATTTTGTTTAGTTATTTATTATTTTTTACAATATCCAATTAATTATTATCTTCACATATAATTATACTGACAACAAGCTCACTGTTTGGAATAGCTTTTGCTCCCGTTATATCCTTAAATAATCTTGAACAAACGGGTAAGAAATATATGTACAATTAACAATTAAATAAAATACCCTAAACCGCTGCGTTGTAATCGGGGCTATGCACATCGCGGCACAAGCTTGATAAGAAACATTCAATCAGTATGTTAATTTAAAGTTGAAAAAACTAAAAATAATAAAAAAATTCGTGTCGTAACATTCCTATGAAGATATTCATGAGGTTATTATTTTACGCGTCCCTCCGCCCCACTTTAAGGACTTACAACGCTAAAATCTGGGATTCTATTCTAGGCAGTAAGTATAGCAGATAGCCCGATATGATTTTGTTCTTGAACAAACATTTTTTTCACACAGTGCGATAGAATGAGACAAAAGTGATGGCTGGATGAGAATCTAAATAAATTTGTTTGTTATGTTTGTGAATTTCGCGCAAAGCTTTTTTTGTTTTTGAATTTCGCACGAGGGGTATCTGCTAGCCGTCCTTAATTTAGCAGTGTAAGACGAGAAGGAAGGCAGCTAGTCATCACCACCCACCGTCAACTCTTTTGCTACCTTTTTACCAAAGAATAATGGAAGTGATCGTAACGTTGTAATGCCTCCATAGCTGAAATGGCAAGCACGGTTGCGAGTCGAATGACTTAATATCACCTGATCATGCAGGGCTATCTTAATATATGGTGAGAAAAGTTTGCTTACTTGATGGAAGCTAGATCCTTCATTCATTGAAAAAAGATGCAAGTGACAGTCAATGAAAATATTACAATAAGAAATTAACTGAGTTTTAGAAATGTTGGAAAAGTTCTGATTACTTAGTTAAGGGTAATGTCAAAAACAATAATTCAATTGCTGCAAATGCAACAAGGTAAACAATAAATCAGTTTGCACATTTACTAAAAAAGAACCTTCATATGATAACAAAGCAAACACAAAACTTACAATTTTCAAACTTAAAATTTGAAATCATAAACTGGTATGGAGAGTTCAGTTCGACTACAACGGCCTGGCATGGCTAGTTGGTTAAGGCACTCGACTCGTAATCCGAAGGTCGCGGGTTCGACTTCCCGTCATACCAAACATGCTCGCCCTTTCAGCAGTGGGAGTGTTAAAATGTGACGGTCAATCCAACTATTCGTTGGTAAAAGAGTGGCATATGAGTTGACGGTGGGTGGTGATGACTAACTGCTTTCCCTCTAGTTTTACACAGCTAAATTAGGGACAGCTGGCGCAGATAGCTCTTGTGTAGCTTTGCGCAAAATTGAAAACAAACCAAAAGTTAGTATGTGATTTGTTATTTTATTGTATATTGTATTTTTGCAAGCATAATTTCGGAAGACCACTCAAACTTACTTTCACAATATCATTAATCGATAATCAATAAGCTTGAACATTTACTCACAGTATTTATTTTCTTCCTAGTTTGCATTGTGAATACATTGAACATTGCAAGGTGCATAAATAATATAACTTAATATATTACATTTCTTTTCCACTTTTATTTTCAGCCACGGCTCATAAAATGGCTACGATTTATACATGCAAAAACGGCTCGTTTGGGTTGAGAAAATATTTTACATAGAAGGTCGAAACGTTGTTCGCTCTGCTATGTAAAATATTTTCTCAACCCAAACGAGCCGTTTTTGCATATATATTTCTCTACAAGTGGGTTATCTCGACATTACTGATAGCTACGATTTATTTATTTTGTAAGAGATATAAACATTTTAGCTCATTGCTGGTTGCTTCGTTAGCGTTTTTTTCACCATTTCCAATAACATCGTCCAAGGTTAGAGAAGACATGCCTATGAAATGGTGCCGCTACTCAAATACGTAATAAAGGTACAAAATTAATACGTGAGCAGTTGTTACTTGATTGTCGCAAAGACCACACGTTGGGTGATCAGTCCTACATAAGAGGGAGATATGAGCAATGCAACTTCCTCTCGTCGACCCTTACGGAAATAAAACGGCCACGCACAAGAACAGTAGGTTGATCTGGGAAAAGCTTATTTTAATCGATTGCCAACAAGACCATAGTTCATATATGGGACAAGCACAGATGAGACAGCATCAGAGCAGACAGACTTAGATACAGCGTCAGTATGTTCGTTTTCTTCATTACTGACATGACCAGCTATCCAGGAAAAACTATACAGAAACGGATGACATAGAAAACTGAACCAGTCGTTTTTCAGTGTCTAAGAGGACAGGGTAAGAACCGACATGAAACGATTCCATGGCCAAAAGAAGATAAGAGAATCTGTGTAAGTAGTACAGATGGTGTTATACTTAACTTCTATATGATTCAAGACAAGAGAAATTGCATATTACTAGAAACTCCAAGGTTCTATGTGAAAGAATGGGACAGGGTTGAACCCACGCAGACTAAAAATCGCTTTTCAACTAAAACGTCACAAATAAAAATTGCCAAATGACGACACAAACAATAAGAGTAAAGGACGTGCAAAATGTCGAATCTCCATACGCCTTTTCAAGTAGCTCAAAGAAGACAGAATCAAACAAAATTTGCTCTCTTGAGAAAGGCTTCCCTGATCAAGGTTTCAAAATAAATCGGATGGTCCATGGAGGAGTTCTGTCATTGAAAACGACACTGGGTGGGCGAGAGGAGGTAGTTTGATTAAAAAAAAACGAACAGGACATAGATTAACTATCCTGTCTAAAACCTTGCAGTAACATCTAGTTAAATCAATTGTACAATAATTAGAAGCAACCTTCAGACAGTTCCTAGGCTTTTAAAAAGGAATAACAATAGCCTTCACCAAGCACCAGGAAACACATTCTACTACCAAATCCGGTAAAAAAATAAAACAACCAGAAGAGCAAAAGAGGCATGAGAAAGATGGTGTAACATCTCATAGTGAACATCATCAGGTCAAGCTGTTGTACTGCTAGACATATGATGAGTAATATTAAGTGTCATCATTCTAAATGGGCAGTTATAATTGTAGAGAAGATCAATTTAAAAGAAAAGTGACCATATTTCAGCTTGAGATCTAATGGCAAAGAAAACGAGAGAAAAGATAGAAGACTGGAAAGTGGAAAAAATGTTCCCGAAAAGTATAAGCGACTTTTTTTTTTGTACATCAGCAATTTCTTGGCCATTGGAGGGCAAGATGGAAAAGGGGTGTGAAGTATACTTTACATTGACTTTCTGACTCTTGTTCTACATGACTTTGGAACTGGTGGTATAAGAGATAATGGTGATTAACTTAATTCAGAATTCCTTTTGGCTTTGACGTCTGACAAGTCTAGTATAGGCACTGGCTTACTGAAAAGCAATACACTTGGAAAGAACGAGGTACTGAAAAAAAATCTCAGGTCCATTTCTGAGCCTTTCATTCCTCATGGTATGCAGAAGACCATCATGGACGAGGATATCATGAAAAAAGGATAGTCATACTTTCGCCTCCTTAACAGTCAAGCTGCTGCCAGTTGCAACAGACACATTTTCGAATAAAAGAAGCACACCACCAATGTGAGCCAGGTTCCAGGTTTTCTTAAGTGATCAGTTATTAATTTGAAAACTACAAAACAATCTACTCCCATAAGTATCATTTATACAGTTCTTGAAACTGTAACTACTGAAAAACCTGGTGCCAAAAACGTAGGCACTCGGATTACGTTTTGTCACATTTTTTCACATTGATGAAAATGACTACTATTTTCCACGTGTATTTTCCTTCATCAGATAATATTGTACTTAGAATAAAAAGGCAAAAAGTAAACAAATTGTAAGGTTTTCTCTCCTGCTGCCGTTTTTCTGTGCTAATATTTCAGCTGTTGGCTTTGTTTCCCTTCTCTTCTAAACATACAAATACGAACTGTGAAAGCTTCATCTAAATGCATACTAACTCTGTTCAAATCCCATACCAGCTGTCTTAAGAATACCTTTAAAGCTTACATTTATGATCCGTAGAGGGAACATAATACAAAATAACTATTCTTATTAGCCTGCTACAGCTGGATTTACTGTAAAAATTTAAAGGATATCACATTCATTTCTACACATACATTTCCTTGGTTAACCTGAGTATGATCTATGAAGTTCGAAATGTTGTTGTGTATTTTAATTTAATTAAAGTTGTAATACCCATACTAGCCGTCTTGAGAAGATACTTTTACTTCAAGTGGGTTTCTCGTCATCACGAATCACGAAAAGTAAGCTTTATAATGTACTAAGTGCAAATCAAATATAAGGTGTGTGTGTTTTTTTTCTTATAGCAAAGTCACATTGGAATATCTGCTGAATTTACAGAGGGGAATTGAATCCCTGATTTTAGTGTTGCAGAGCGGTAGAAATACCCCTGTACATAAAGAGTTGAATTAAAATAGTGAGCTCCTTTACACGAATCTCACCATGTTCGCAATTACCTGTTTTTATAAATAGTTCCCCCTAATGATCTCTCGCAGATTTAGCTGTGTAATTTATCAGTCATATAAACCTAAAAGTACCACCACTCACGATGTTAGATAAATAGTTAAAGATATACACACCTGTTATATTATCCCACTTTCAAGGACTTTTCTAACAGGAAACTGAGTTGATTTGTGACTAGAACATTTCAGTCCCTAATCATCTGCACATGGTGGAAACTAAATACGGCGATAAAAACATTATGCATTTTATATATTCCCCTCTGAAGTAAAACTGAAGTAAAAGAGAACACGTAAAATAGTTCTCGCAATTTCACGTTCAGTGATTTTTATTGAAGAATGCAATTTACTCTTACCCTTTCAGTTACTGATACCAGAAAACGTCTTGACTGTTGGGTGTAATGATATAACCAAGTGACATAATTTGAGTATCTACACTAGATTTTGTTTTGTGTAAAGGGGAAAACGTGCTGAACAAACTAGTGTTATTACAAGCTCCTAGTGGATATACCAAAAATATCTCTTGATACTCAGTGTTTGGATGTTATTAAATCAAATTATATACTTCCTGGATTGATTTTAGACTTAATTTTTTTATGTACTCAAAACTTTGTAAATATTGTCTTGAAAATAAACTCCCGTAAAGAACGCGTGATTACTGCAAAATGTTATTTAGGATATTTTTATACGTGAAAATGAGTGGGGCAATCAGTTAGTAGATAAATTTCAAAACATACATGTTTATCAATTAAACATAATAAAGACTTGAGTCATATTTACAATTTTTGTGTTTGTGTTATTGCTTTGAAAGTATTTTTTTTCCTGCTGCTGACATTCTACTTTTAACACTCCACCATTGCTTTTTTTCTTGGTTTGCTGGGAAAACATAGCATAAATTCAACATATAACATATATTTGGAAAGAATTGTTTATTGTATTTCATTTTAAAATTATTCTATATTTGTGTCAGGTACGTATTTAATGGGTTTTTTTTTTCCAAAAAACTCTAGCGACGTCACACTGGATACCTAAGAAAGTTCTGACTTAAAATTCTATCTAGTATGTATTAGGTTTACTGATTAACCGTAACAAGGTTGAACAGTCGTGAAGGAAACAAGTACTATGATTCATAACTCCGTGAAAATAAAGCTATAATAATAAAATATCAGGTAAAAGTTTGTTTGTTTTTGAAATTCGCACAAAGCTACAAGAGGGCTATCTGTGCTAGCCGTCCCTAATTTAGCAGTGTAAGACTAGAGGGAAGGCAACTAATCATCACCACTCACCGCCAACTCTTGGGCTACTCTTTTACCAACGAATAGTGGGATTGACCGTAACATTATACACCCCCACTGCTGAAAAGGCGAGCATATTTGGTGCGACGGGGACTCGGACTCGCGACTATCAGATTACGATTCGCACGCCTTAACACGCTTGGCCCTGTCGGGCCTGAGGTAAAAGTACCTGCACAAGTGTATATCCGTAAACTACAGAGAAAACTCTGAGTAATAACCAAACGAGTTAATATTTTTCTTAATATGCATACAAACCCAGTTTCGACCAATCTGTAAACTATAACGTCTGTGTTCCTCCATGCGGGCCCCGCACGGCGAGGTGGGTTAAGGCGTTCGACTTGTATTCTGAGGGTCACGGGTTCAAATCCCCGTCACTCCAAATATGCTCGCCCTTTCAGCTGTAGAAGCGTTATAATGTGAAGGTCAACCCCATTATTCTTTGGTAAAAGAGTAGCCCAAGAGTTGGAGGTGGGTGATGATGATTAGCTGCATTCCCTCTAGTCTTACATTGCTAAATTAAGGACGCCTAGCTCAGATAACCCTCTATTAGATTTGCGCGAAATTCAAAAACAAACAAACAAACAAATCCTCTATGCGTTTTGATAAATGCTTAGAAGCAGTTTGTGATGATAAAGGAATTTACTCTACAGGCTTTGGCAGACACGTTCCCCACCCCTAGAGGCTCAGTGGTCAGTCTCGGAACTTTTAGTGTTATAATCCAGGGCTCGATCCCTGCAGAAGACACGGGTTTAGCTTTGCATTAACTAAAACAGGTAAAACTTTTATATGCATATTTTAAAAACAAACAAACAAACAAAAACAATCCTAATGCGAACTCTGTCATGGAAGTTTATGTGCATGTGAACTATCTATACTTTATTCCAAGGACAAGACCACTAGAGACAAAAAATGCTAGTTTACGATTAGCAAACTATAATACAAAATTAAGAAACAATTATAGTTATGTACGAAATACCATGTAAAGTAATTTACAATGACGTTAAAATCCATTACTAATTTGATTTGTTTTGAATTTCGCTCAAAGCTACACGAGGACTATCTGCGCTCCCATTGTTAAAGAACAACAAGTATTTAGATGGAAACAAGTTTCGAGACTTTTACATGTCCTCTGGAGTCCAAAATTGGAGTACAATACTGAATTATAAAAAAAATAATATTTTATAGACTTCTTTAGGTTGCAAGAAAATCTAATTCCTAACCGATACATAATTTATTAGTTTACAATTTAGTGCTGTTTTTATAACTAATGTGCTGTTTGTTTGTTTCAAAATTTTTGCGCAAAGTTATTCATAGAGCTGTCCGCTCATAGCCGTCATAATCTGTCATTTCAACATTAAGGGGAAGGCAAGTAGTCAGCACCACCCACTGTTAACTTCTAGACTACTTTCTGGTGTGGACGAATACTGGGATTTGACCGTCGCTCTTATTAGAGCGCGGTTTTTTCATCAATAGGCTGTGAGCCATTAATTATGATATTCACAGTCTGAGCACGCCAAAAATCAGACCACACCTGATCCATCACTGATGTATGAAAACAAGCCAATACAATCAACCTTCAGTTCCAGACCTTTTTTTTATCTTCATTAAATAATAACTTTAACATCTTTATTTTGATGCTAAAATCGACTTATGTTTAATTTTGATTCCATATTTCAAATCGCCTTTCGAAATACTACAGAACGTTGTATGTATATATCTTATTTTTGAAACATTCTCTATCTTTCTAGAGATAGAAGTTTTACCGATTTACCAAAACAAAGAAAGCATGATATTCGAAGAATGCGAATTAACTATACTATAAGTGTACATTACCTCTTCACTTTAAATCAAATCTATTATTTAATTCTAAAAGCTTTAAATTAAAATTAAATTTAAAACTTTGCACCAGTTCTGACTGTGAAATAATAATACAATTGAACTGTATTTGACAGAAGATTCATCATATTTTTATCCGCATTCAGATTATGTGAATCTCATTATTTAGAAACAATCGATTTTGAAATAATAAAATTTCACCATTAGCGGATAAAGTAAGTGTAAGTTGAAAAATTACTAGTGTTAACCAAAGTTAATGTTGATCAAGAACCGAAGAATTATTATTAACCACAAAAATAGGTCCTGTACACTTAACCTTTGTTGCAGAAGTTGGTGATTATAGAGACAAGTAAAAACAAATAACCTAACTTCATTCCACTGAGGGATGAAGAAGAGACTTGAAATGATATTTTGTTGCTAAGTGTAAAGCCACACAATGGGCAACATGTTATCTGTTTATTGCAGTGATCTAGACCTAAATTTTATTGTTATAACCCCTCACGTAGCCAATGAGCTAGTAGACCGTGATTCCAAATGGGTTTCAACAAGCAACTGTGTCGTGTAATTTTATATGTCGAACTAGCAAACAATACACAACATTTCTGCTCTTAGTACAATGGTTTCTAGCACCTTTAATATTACAAATGTCACATTTAATGGATCGTCAAGTGATTTGAATATTGATTTGGGTAGGTTATCACTTGATCTATGAAAATAATTGTTTAAAATTATTTTACCTAGAATATGTTTCTAAATGAGTTAATCGTTTGGATGCCAGTGAAACCTGTAAGCTTCAGATACTAGTTGCTTATGTTTCTATAAGTAGACCCCACCAAATAATCAGCGAAATAAGGCATATTGTCAGTTTTAGTGAGTATCTAACAATATTTGCTTTTTTGTTGGGCCAAAATAAACATTAATGTATTATGTTTTTACCTGTTTATTCTTCAAAAGTGATTCGTTACTATAGCAATTTTGGTTTTCTTTGAGTTAATCGTAAACTATCAGCCAATCAAATTATATAGAATATCTTATTTTTCGCTGAAGTAACATACATACACGTGAAGTTCTAAATAACAAATAATTATGACTTGTTTAAAAAACGAAGTTTAAAACTTTCGTTAACCCTACATTTATCAGCAATTTAAATACAACTAATAAACTGTTTATATTGTCAATAAATAATCATATAACATAAATTTACTAGATAAAGGCCATATATTGGACTGTAGAGATATTATCCGTTTTTCCCTCTAACCTAATTTAACATGTGTTGTAAAATGTGGTATGAAACCTATTTCTATACGACTAGCATTATGTTTTTAAACCCTTTCTCGACGTAAACAAAATAAACTAATACAACGTTCACGAAAAGAACATAAAAAGTTTAAACACTATGATAGAAATGATAACACTCTTATTTCGTAGATACTTAAAGTATAAAGGATATTTGTCATGTAATGGGAGCTCATAAATAAAACTTTGTCGAAGTTTGTTGTTTGGAATCAACTAATAAAAATGCCTAATTGTACTTTTAACGTTCATTTCTGTTTGTAACTAAGATACAAAATTTTTATAATGCTTGTGAATTTTAATAGATACAAAATTCCAAAGGATATTCCAGATATTTGCAGCTGTTCTGCCATTTTTGAAAAGCCAGCTATCTGCAGTAGCACAGCGGGAATGTCTGCAGATAAATAACGCTAGAAACCTGGCTTCGATACCCGTGATTGACAGAGCAAAATTAACCTATTGTGTAGCTTTATGCTAAGTTATAAACACTACTATTGTTTCAAGCGCATTAAATCTATCGCTGTAGAAAAAATACCTTTTACTACAGTGAAAGAACAAGAAAACAAAGGATTCATTTTATGTATGACATTATGTAAAATTTAAGTCCAAGAATTAACGGTGATTTCACAGTTTTCGATTTTGTCTTACGTAAAATTCAAACTGAAACACTGAAAGTTGTTAATTGCTTTAATATCAAAAACAAAAATCACTCGTAGGTTAGTATAGTGGAACAAGCAGTGCTGAAGGGCGAGTTATTCGATTGGTCGTTGTGTGACCAGGTGACAAGGGCGAGTGATTCGATTGGTCGTTGTGTGATCAGGTGACAAGATAATGATGACAGTCAGTGCATGAAGCGCGTCTGACTTCGCTTGTATACATATATATATAAACCATAACCACAAGGTCGGCTCAACACACTCATTGTTCTGTATCTTAAAGATATCTGAGACCTGAAAACGGCCTTGTTTACACACCTGTCCTGGTGGAAGTATATGCGCGTGTGCGGACCTATTTTGAGATTCTACAGTTTGGCTCCAGCTTTCTTTACGAGTCCTTTTTTTTCTTGCTAGTATAATACTTTTATTGCTAAAATAATGTACAATACCGATGATTTTGCTCTAATTAATTTTGTTAACAAGCTTTGATTACTAATCTCTGTTCATCTCTGTGAGAAATGAATTATCTGTTCTTCTCTAACATGAATCATTGTAACCAGTCAAAATCTGCCGAATACCCTACTGCAGTATCTAGTTCAACGACTCACCAGTATTATACAAACGGTGGTCCCATCTCACCAAACTCCTGGATGAACTATCTAAAGGAAGATGCTTTTTGCATCGTGCCATACAGTGATGTTTACTGTTCATTAGGAACTATGGGTTCATTTTTTGAATCACAAACATTAGGTTCTCAACATCAAAACAACCCATCCTGTGAACAAAATTTGGAAGAAATTCGATCAAAAACTACCATATGTCACAAGAAAACTTGTACCAGAAATAATCTTCAGAAATCTCGCCCTATTCCAGTCGTAATGAAAAAACGGCGTCTTGCAGCTAACGCCCGCGAACGACGCCGAATGCACAGTCTCAACATTGCCTTCGACCAGCTGCGGGAAGTGGTGCCTTCACTTGGAAACGACAGAAAACTGTCCAAATACGAGACATTGCAAGTGGCTCAAAGTTACATTTCAGCTTTAGTAGGAATTCTGGAAAAAGATTAAACGGTTTTATAAATTTAACTTAATTACGTAAAGAACAGTTGTTACTTACATTGCAGGCTTATAGAAGAGTAGAGAAAAGTATTTTTAGTTATAGATCTGGAGTTTTCTCGTATACTTTGTATTTAAATATAAAGATGTAACAAGCGCTTATCAAACATAATCTGGTATATTTCTTCAGTATACAATGTAATGTTCCTTACCAATGTTAGACGGTTCTGCATGCACAGGTACTTTAGCTATAAAGCGCGATAACTATCAAGGACATTATGACTTACTCTAAAATTGTAATATCACAAGTATTTTATATAAAAAATGTTATTTTTTTAAAGTTATTTGTACTATGAAAGTAGTAATAAAATTATATGGGTAAGATCGTCCTACACATGACAAATAGGCTCACCGGCATAATCCGTTTAGTGCATCATTTTAGGTTTTTGTATTACTGTTGCAGTTCGTTTATTGCGTTATTTTAGTGTTATCGTGTTTGCTAGGACTTGATAAAGCTGACGGTACCAAGTTTATAGCTAAGAAAAAAAACAACTTGAAATTATGGGAGAAGCTTCGACCATTTGTTTATTTTGTAAATATAAACTAGAGATCTAGATTAATTTAGTAAGTTTAATCCGTTTTATGTAATTGACATTTCGTTAAAGGTATCAGAAATGCAACTTGTAAAAGTATTGTAAATAACTGACTTACGTTATTAATGTTAAGTAAGATAAGTGTTAATTTAAAAAACAAAACAGAACGTTCACTCTCAGTATTACTGACAATACAAGGTTCTATCTACATATAAGCAGCTTAATGACTTTAAGTAAAATAGAATTAAATATTGCAGTAATATTATTATATTTTGTATTCGCACAAATGCAGGCGCACTAGTTACACTGATGGCAGCTTTAAACAGCTTGGTATATGTCAATCTTTTTCCTAGCTGTTGTTGTGTTAAGTTTTGAATCACTTGAATATTTTGTGATACATAACATAAAAAGAGGTGGCTTTACGTGTGACACTTCGAAGTTTTAACATACTTCGAAAATAAACTTTTTTTTTTTCACTTTTTGCATTCATAGTTCGTGTTTAGTTTTTACATAAAAACATGTATGACCTGTATCTTGTGTGGGCAGTTAAAACTTATCGGACATCATCTTTTTTAAATTTTAAAAACTCTGAAAACATCATCATCGTACCTAAGTGCATTAATCAACACCATTTCTATTCCATTCATGTGTTACTCATACACAAAAAAGTGTGTAAGGTATAATTTATCTTAAAAATATGAGAAAATCAGTGATTATTGGCGGTCTTGTGTCGTTGTATAAAGCAAGTATAGTTTAAAAATATGATTACCCACGTACAATAAAGATATCTTTCCTTCATCTTTCTTTTGATTGGTTATATTTTGTTGTTGACATGTTAACTTAATTTTATAGGAAACCAAGTTCATTATATGACATCTATATTAGTCATCAGAGTGATTTATACATGGATATATCTTACGAAGTTACATTAATCTTTTTATAAATATAATCTATGAAACAAAATTATGATTTATGCATGAATATACGTTATCAAACAACAGGCACAATAAAATATACAAGGATTTACGCCAAATAACCACGTTATGGGTCAGACAAAGACGAACGTACGAAAATACATTACAGATTAGGTGTATATTAAAAATAAGTTCCGAAACTATATGTGTGGACATAAATTACGAAACAACATTCAATTTTACCCAGGGTTAATGAAAGCTGACAGCTACCACAGCTAGCCAATAAGTGTGCGATGATGCAAAGAAAGGGGTTATTGAACAAAGACAACTGGTTATGGTTATTGATGCATTTCAGCTCACCTATTCATGCTAAAAGTCATTGTCGATAATGTGCTGAGAATGCTCCTTAGAAGCTTTGACATGAAATATTGTATCGGTCACCCAAGTTAATCACTGTCATCCAAGTGAAGTTTGAAAAGTGTTTTAAAATGAAATAATTATTCTGAAATCAAATCAAGTAATCTGGGCTGTAAGGAGAATTCGGGAACTCTATGCTACTTAGTGTCATAGACTGGCTGCATCCTCAGTCTCTATCATCACAACTGAAAATTCAAAGCAGAAGATTTGATAGAGAGTTTTAGCCAAAATGTTTGCACAGTATTATATTTGGATGTTATTGCTTGTACGCGTGGATTAGTTATTGAGTAAATGAGCAAGTAGTAAAGGTAGCATGTGATCGGACAATCACGTACGAATCGTTATTCTGGTCTATTTAATTTGTTTTGGACATTTGTTCGTCAAAATACACACACTTGCACTTATTTTGTATAAAAGGGTATGCATTTTCTATAACTCCTTTTTTGAAATAAAGCAATGCTTTGTTCAGATATTTTCTTTATACTTAATGTAGAGTCATGCCTTATCGCGTGACAAAAGTTACAGGGTGTCAAATTGTTCGACTATCCAGAAATGGTAGGAAGTAAACGTACATTACCAGAATAGTAGGGTACCCTCAGTGTATTATATTCAAGATTCTTAAACGTCGTTTAAGGAAATTCCATTGGTAGGTTTCAAAAACTAGTGTCCGAAATAATCATGTCCTAATCAGGTCAACACGTTATGGTCAAAAGAAATTTTACAACACCTTACGACAAGAATGACGTAAACACATCCATTTCAGGTTATCCAGAAGGACAGTGAATATCAAACAGACCAAACAAGATTATTTTTCAAGAATAGCTATATGAAAACCGATATCAACCAAAATTCACCGCCGTCAACGTGTTACTTGGGCATGACCTCACACCAACTTAGAGTTAGGACACTGGTGATGTGTCATCTTTTCAGACGAGGCCTTCTTCTGACTTGTTAAAACTGAGGGTAAGCTCGTGTCCGTCGTTTGCCTAGAAAACAGAGGAAATAAGACTGATGCAGTACATGTTTAGGAAGCTATTCGTCATGGTGAAAAAGCTGCTATTAATATCCTCCAGGAAAGGTCAATGATACCACATACAGGCATCATATTTATACGATATTTATGGCATATACTACAGCAAGGTTTCGCAATAATTTTCTGTTATAGAATAACAGTTCCACTGTCGACCAGAATGACTTTACAAGATTTCCATGGTCAGCAAATTGTAACCCCATATAGAAGTGTTGGGCAGAAATAAGCTGGAAAATTGCTAATCACAACTCTAAACCAGCTACTGTAGCTGAGTTACGGCGCCTTCTAGTAAAAAGTTTGGATGAAATCAAAGTAGATTACATCATTAACCTTATCAGCAACATGCTATGTCGCCTTTCAGTGGTGTGTCCAAACAAGTACTGAGTGTTTAATATGAACAAGTTACAGACACTATTTATAATAATTTGATGATATATTTTGTTCTTATACATGTTTTGCTAAG
The DNA here is from genome assembly GCF_004210375.1 of Tachypleus tridentatus. Lineage (NCBI taxonomy): Eukaryota > Metazoa > Arthropoda > Merostomata > Xiphosura > Limulidae > Tachypleus > Tachypleus tridentatus. The sequence continues at coordinate 6,967,619 of NC_134827.1, read as the reverse complement.
GTTTATTTGTAATAGGGAAAAATGTTGACCTACACATCTTTCTATAGATGCCTGATAAAACTGTTTGCTGTTCTAATAAATCGTTCATTGTGTCCATAGAACCTATTTCATTATACATATTACATATATTTTCAGCTTCATAGCGCTAAGTGTATTTGTATTCTATTTTAATAATAATTATGTTCTATGTTACAAAGTACACAAAAATTTTGGCCAATACTGTACGAGATGAAGAAATGGAGGGAAATATATGGAGAATGATCACGTAGAGTGATGAATTTCACAACTTTGTCACAACCTGGAGAACATTCCTAATATTACTGTGTCACATCAGAGAGAGTGGTAGAAGATACTATCATGATATGGGTCTATTAGCGTTCTTTTGAATATGGTTTGCTGGAAACTAGAAATTGATCATCGTAGTTTTTCCACAAAATTCTAAAAACTGCTTGTAAGGCACCTTTAAGGTACCCCAAATTATCTGATTACCACCTTGCGCTTCATTCGCAAGCAAAACATTTTCTCTCATTTATCACATCATCTGGGAATGATCACTGACTAGCTGGGCGCCGGTTTTTTTTTTTTTTCTTGTGGCAATCCAACTTTTGTATTTCGCGAAATCTCTTGCAAGCCGTTTTACCATCTAAATCAAAGTATTGGTTTTCTAACAACTGTTAGAAAAACATTTTTGAAACCACTCAAACTACTTGGATGTCACAGAAGAGCGATATAATTTGAGCCTGATAATGCATTTAGTCATAGAGTGTGTAATACCTAACACTAGTTTCAGACAACAAAAGGTCATAATCTGCCTTACCCGCCTTAGGACGTACTTGGAGCGCGTGTATAGTAATGCTTTTCATAAAATAATGCGAAGTGACCCTCCATTCCATCATATTTGTAACAGTTGTTTGTGGCAAGTGTTAATAACAGAATACAAGCTGTGGCTACAACTCTGTTATAATAAGGCCCATCGTCAAAATAACATACACTTCCTTTTCAGGGTGTGCTGTTCAAGTATTGTCGGTAACATGATGCAACTCTACTAAGTATAACTAAACACGAGTTTGTTTAAATACACTAAGACATATATATATGTCAATATTTGCTTTAAGAGGTATCATGATTTATCAATGAATAGATACGTATTTACGTGAACATAAATTATGAAGAATATTTATAAGGATTATTTGTTTGTTTATTTCTTGAATTTCGCGCAAAGCTACAAGAGAGTTATCTGCGCTAGTCGACCCTAACTTAGCAGTGTGAGAAGACAAGAGAAAAGGCAGCTAGTCATTACCACCCACCTCAAACTCTTGGACCACTCTTTCCCCAACAAATAGTGAGATTCACCGTAACATTATAATGTCCCTCCGGCTGAAAGGGTAAATATGTTTCGTGTGACAGGGATTCGAACCCGCAACATTCAGATGGGAGCCGAGCGCCCACTTGCTAATATGGAGTAGGTATGATTTGCATATGAATTAACGTTATGCAGAAATTATCAACACAACTTGATTACGTTATTTACTGACCTGTTCCACTAATTCTTGCGTTTTTCTTAAAACTTAAACTACTACTATATCTGATCACTCTCCCAAATGTTTCATTTAGTTTCTAAACAGAAAACACTTAAAATAAAGAAAATATCGGGGTTATTGTTACAGAGTCAAATTTTACATTTACTGACACTGTCTTCAGTTTACATTTAATACCATGTAAATATCTAACCGAATAGGACACATTCCTTCTAGGAAACTTTGACTTGGTAAAGAATTACACACACGTTACTAAATATGTCTCAGAACATAAGAAAAACTACAATAAGATAAATATTAGTAACTCTGAGAGAGAAAACGTAAATATAGATTGCAATACAGAAATAAAATTATCTAAAAAAAGCAACGCATTTTATTACACTTGACGCTATTATTTATATCTCAGTCTTATGCTGCTCCTTATTTCAAAATATTTTTCTCTGTCTTCTAATAGCTGGAAAAAAAATAAACTAACCTTATAGAACAAAACTGTATTTATAGACAGGTGGATGTAATGTAATAGAGCAATCGTTTGTGTATCAATAGACGTAAGTAAGAAACACTGTAGTGTATACAGTGAAATACGATATCCAACAATATACACCAAAAGAGAAGTATAGAATAATTAATTAATTTAAGTGAAACAGTTATTTTAATGGTTAATTCTAAATACGTTTCATAATAAATAAGAATTATTAATAACGGAACACAGCCCTAAAAAAAAAAAAAAAAGACGCGTGTATTTTCATATAGCAAAGCCACATTGGGCTATATGCTGAGCCTACCGAGGGGAATCGAACCCCTGATTTTAGCGTTGTAAATCCGTAGACTTACCGCTGCACTCGCGGAGGACAAAAAAAAGACGCAAACTAACTTTTTTTAGGTCTCTGCTCTGTTATCAATAAGTTTTGTTTGCTGCGAAGCTATGTAACTTTGTATACATTTTTATATTTAATTTATGTTGTAATAAAACATATTCAAAGATATATTGCAAAAATGATTGATATGCTTTGAATTATACAGATTGTTTTCTCAAAGTTTGACTAGAATGATATATGTGAATCAGTTTCACCAACCAGCTAAGGAACCTAACACTTATAAGTCTCGTGCAAATATAGGGTGGTCCGAGAGTAACAAGGCTACGTTACATCTTGAATGTGATGTTTTATGTGTTATTATCAACCGCTATAACAAGAGTGGCAGTAGCAGTTATCACGACGAAATAAATCGCTTTAACCCGACCAATTCTATTATCATTTACGCTTGCATTCCCACTTTGTTTGCGATAGAAAATCAAAGGGGGCGCTCACGTCTAGTTTAGTAATGCCAGACGTGATATGCAATTGTTTGTATTGCTACATATGTAAAAGCATAAGCAATTTCAAGAGGCCTTCCTGATAAATACTTCTAATGCTTGGACCCCAACGGTAGAAAAAAAACAATTTGAAAACATCCTTGCAACTATATATATGCCCCGCATCCCAGCTTACTTTATCAGTACGGAATCTATAAGCTATCCATTTAGTAACCTTAGCCCTATTATTTACAAGTAATTTGTATCACATGATACTATCAACACTTGATATAGGAGATAGTGTGGTTAGCATATTATTACACACTTTTCTTTACTTTCACTGAAGTGTTGTTTGTTTTTTTAATTACCAATTTGATCAAACCTCACCATCACCAGTAGCTTAGTCTGGGAGCTTATTACGTTAAAAATAGGGTTTTGATTTCTGTGATGGGCACATCACAGATAGCCCAAGATGTAGCTTTGCACCTAACAACAAACAAATAAAAACCAATGAAATCTTCTACCGTTGAAGTTGTGGCTCTTTGCTTAAAATCCTTACCCTAATTCTGACGTGTTGTGACATAAATACAAAACTAATAAAAGTTATATTTCATTTTAATCTAGCTCGAACAATAGTAGTTTTCGAGAAATTTCCCAATATAGATGGCGTCTCAACCATTATCAGCTCTCGTGGCTTCCCATGTAATCCTCTTATTAACAGGAAAAATAAAAAATAAAATAAACGGAAGCTAATCAGAGATCGGCAAGAATCAAACTGGGAAAGTTCCTGTACCTCAATAAATAATTGAAAACAAAACCCCATATTTTTACAGCAATTTAAGTTTATCTGTAACGACATTTCTTCATGCTACAATTACAATATAGAATATAAAAGCTCAGTTATCGAAAATATATGTTCTTTTAATTTGTTGGCTTTCCATCTTTCTCTCCGACCATTTGAGTCGTAAGATTAGTACTTAGCTATTAATGTATATCTACAGTCTTATACTGATTTAATAAACGAGAAGAGCTATCTGAGACCCGCACAAATATCTAAGAGTTTGAGAATGAAAATAAAAAAAAAGAACGTAAAACAATATGTCAGTCACAGTATATCTGGCTTAACCAGTACTGACGAGGCCTTTCGTCAATACCAATAACTGGCCAGCTGGAACATGACAGTGTTCATTGAGAAGCTGTTTATATTGTTGGTAATATGTAATTTTGTACTAACTTAGATAAGTTAGTTACAGGTTATGGTAATGATTAATAATACAATATTATTCATTTATTTTAACATCATTTATTTTTCATTATTATTATTTAAATGTTTTGTGCTTACATGAATTAACTTAATTCATATTCAGTAAAACTGGCGAACCACTCTTACAGCTGTCGAAGGAAAAAAAACTGCAGTGTTAACGGGAGAACATTACATTAATAATTCTGAATATATAACGTCATGCCAACGAGAGCCGACATAGTCTTTCCCCCAATACCAGTAAGTTTAAAGTTCTAATATAAGTGATTCTGTTCTTCAATCTACATAAACCTGACTTTCATTCCATTCTTAAAGTTCCTCACTTTTCACATTTTAGTATAGATAACACGAGTTCTTTTATTTGCTCTAAATGTGAGTTATCACCTTATCAATAACAAGGGTGTATGTTCTGCAATTACATACCACTAGCCTCGCGTTTCATTTGTTGAAGTGCTGTCCGTAAACCTACAAAAAACAAATTATTTTGATAGAAGAATACCATATAACATTGTTTAAACTAAACAGAACGAGACAAAGATAAAATAACATTTAGATGTTAAGCTAATGATGTTTTGTCACTAAACACTGTTTCAGGAAACTTAAGTGCAAATATTGGATAAAGAGACAAGTTTTCTGAACTATCTAGTCCTATATATGCTATCACAAACGTTTCAAATTCTAGTACGTAATGGACCTGTGTAAGCTTTCCGATAACCAAGGACGTTTCTAAATATACCTAGTTTAGGTTTCAGTATAGAACTGACAGAAGCTTACAGAACAGTTAACTTTATAAGACTACACCTTCTGGTTCGGTGGTTATAGATTACTCAGAAACTTAGGGAAGTCAATTAAATGAGAGATACTAGTGTGCGAAAGGGTATTTATCTTAATTTTCTTGTAGAGTGTTTTCTTCCTGTCTAAATTATCTTTAACTTTACTCCGGGCTAAAATCCTGTTGACAGATACAAACCTAATAGTTCTGTAGCCTAAATATATCACACAGCGTTGTAGGCATAACTACGACACTAAGAGTCAGTCAAAGTAGGCATGAGCATACCCAGTGACAGATGAATCCAGATAACATATAGCTATGTCGCCTTTGTGTTGACAGTCTTAACACCTGTGTCGTGGATCTATGTTCTGAAGCTTTTCTCTTACCACAGTTAGAACTAGAAAAGTGGTTGTTGTCTCAATTCTCACGAGACAGTCGGTTAGAAGTTATGAATAACTACAGCTAATAAGATGGCGGAGGGAAAGTTGTTTTGAATAATAATATCGTTAAATCGCTGTTCAGTTTCAACAGTGAAAGACAGAGTTGACGTAAAAGATATTTGATATTAACAGGGAACTGATAATAGCATTATCTGTACAGTTCGGATTAGGTTGGATTCCATTCAGCTAACACTTAACAAAGGTGCAGCTTTTCTATTTAAATTTTTAAGTACTCTAAATAGTTTATTAAAGAAATTCTTAGTTTTTATATAGGAAATACATTATTGATATGTTTTTTTTTTTTTGGATCAGAAGAACTGTGTGTGTGTGTGGATGTGAACTAAAAGCCTTACGATCTGTCTTACTATCAGTTTTTAAAAATGACGCCCTTGGGATTATATTTCAACAAGGTTGCTGCAATCCACAATGTGGAACTAGTCTATCAACGACAGCAGGTTTTCTGAGGATCCTTTCATTGTATACAGACTAACACAGTTGTTTGTTTCCTTTTTTTTTAGACAAATTATTTTAGATAGTTATTTGTAGTTGTGACTGATATTTTAAATACTACAAAATATTCGTGTAAGCTCTTGTAGATATAAACAAAACCCAAAGACATTACATATTTATGCGCGAATAAAAGATATTGTTTACAAATAAGATTTTGAAAAAATATACGAGAAAATTTAAGTAGTTGCTAATTATCACTTATTATTAGATCTGGAACAGAGGAAACATTGATTTCTACAATTTTATAATATACATCTAGGAACCTAATATGTAAAGTATCAGTTTAAACGTTTCTTTAACAGACACAGAACCTCGATAGGTCACTGAATTAGCAGTCAGTCAGACTGTACTCCTCTTTAGGTTAAAACACTATACAACTGAGCTTTTCAAAGACGGATGCAACACTTTCAGGTATCAGCATACTTATTACTATTTGTGAAGCTCTGACTGCTCTGTTTAATCTTATCCACAGGCAAAGTATTTTGTTACACATACATCGACGGAAGACTGTCATTAGGACAGCAAGTATTCTTTCTGAGCTTAATTACAGTCGTAGATGTAAAATAATTAATTAAACAGTAACTGCGAATTAGCTTATTAGAATATTAGTTCAATGGCTAGAATTTGAAAAGTGCAGAGTTCTCAGTCATAACTTTAAATACACTATTCCAGTGTCATACAATTAAGAACTGCCTTATCTATAACCATTTTTTATCTTTGGTAACTTAATAATAGAGGTTAGTACACGAAGTCTGATTCTTACGATGGCTACATTCATGTGTTTTATATGAAAGTCACGTTTTATTTATTCGTTTGTTAAAAAACTAGTCTAACGAGAGAAAAAACTGTATAGAAAAGAACGTTATGTTTTATGATGCATCTTATGTACAGCAAGTCAACCATCCTGTTCGAAACAAAGTAAATAGTATATAACATAAAAAAAGTAATGCAAAATCTATGATGAAATTCTGATACCAAATTCTTACTTCCCAAAATTTATAAAAACTAAATCTTACATTCCACTCCACCCGTTGCATATCAGTACTTTGTTGTTATTGTTTGTTGAATGAATGTGGAAGAAATTGGCCACCAAGTTTCCCCCTTAATTGGAGCCAGACAGGTAGCCGACGCGGTCACTTTCAAGATATATCTAGAAAAGATCAAATATCTGATAGAGCTAAAAGTGGCGCTGTAGGTGACAAGAAGTGGGACCGCCTTAAATAGATGTGTACACAAAGAATGAGGGGTGGTCATCTAATCCATTCATCCATTAATCATGAAGACTGAAGGGTTTCTATTCATCTTCCTGTCGATAAGAAAGAATGAGTCATGAAACGTCATGTGACTGACGTCTTCTTTTTTTTCTTTTCATTACTGGGCGGACCCTCCTTTATCATAAACTAACAAGCATGCTTATTTAGTTTAATGTCTACATTTCCGTCGTTACGCATATCAACACTATCGTCACACGGAGTTCTTTCGCAATAATGTTCAGTAAAGCAACCATCAAAAACAAACAAAATAGAAAAATGAAAGTGGATAACGAAACTAAGCAATTTTTTAATATGTATTATTCAAAAATAAATATGTAGATGAAAAGTTGACAATAGAGAATTTAATTATGCAAACAAACTGGTAATGAAGAATGTTTAATGTTAAAGGATTGGTTACTTTTTTGTAAGTAAGCACAATGCTACACAATGGACCATCTGTGTGCTGCCCACTACGGGTATCGAAACCGGTTTATAGCGTTGTAAGTTCGAAGACATACCACTGTGCCGATGAGAGTTAAAGAAGCCAAATACATTCTTAGTATAGTGAGAAGGAAATGTATGATTACAGAGGTTCATAGTTATGTTAATCTTAAGGCATGTTAGTTTGTTGCCATGTGTATTGTTTATTTAAACCATTACTGAGCCTAGGCCCGGCATGGCCAGGTGGTTAAGGCATTCGACTCGTAATCTGAGGGTCGCGGGTTCGAATCCCTGTCACACCAAATATGCTCGCCATTTCAGCCTTGGAGACATTATAGTGAGACGGTCAATCCCACTATTCGTTGGTAAAAGAGTAGCCCAAGAGTTGGCGGTGAGTGGTGATGACTAGCTGCCTTCCCTCTAGTATTACACTGCTAAATTAGGGACGGCTAGCGCAGATAACCCCAGAGTAGCTTTGCACAAAAGTTCAAAACAAACCAAAATACTGAGCCTAACACTATGTCAAAGTTTCTTCTTTCCCGTTTGAATGTTCAATTTTAGAATTTCTTTCTATCATTACACAACTATAGTTTTTTTTAAGTTTATGCGTATCACTGGTTTCATGTTAAATATCTATATGTGTCTTTTTTTTATTTTGTCAGTTAACGACAAGCAAGTGTTCCTTCCATTGCGAACGAGAGTCCACGCGCCTGTAGTCACAAAGTCTGTTAATTGAGAGTCTACCGTTTCTCTGTGAGGAACATGTTTCATCTGAAGGATGCGGACGTCATTAACAGGTAAGTTTTGCCCACCCCACACCTACATCAGGAGGCTGGGCAGTTAGTTAATCGACACGCAAGAAAGCAGTATTCGTGCCACGTGTAAGTCTCGTGTTGCGTGATGGCTGGATTTTAAACTACGCTTCATGACAGGTGTGTTTTGGAAAACCTTAAGCAATGATCTTCATTACCGAGAGCTTTCAGTAATGTTCAGACAGCTAAAAAAATAGATATATATGTGCATATTGCTGAATTTTTTAATTTCTTTTTTCCCAATTCTGTCTCACCTTTAACAAACAAAGGAAGCTCATTGGCCTTTGGGGAAATATGTGACTTACATTGAAATAAATTTTGTCACCTGGAGACATGGTTAAAGCAAAGCAAAATAAGTAAATGTCATTAAATTCTCTACTGAAATCATTATGTGCAGTTCATCACCTAGTTGTCTTGCTGTTATTTGTTGGTTGGTTTGAAGTCAAGCACAAAGCTACACAATGAGCTATCTGTGCTCTGACTAACACAGGTAACGAAATCCGGTTTCTAGCGTTGTAAATCCGCAGATATGTTGCTGTGCCATTTGGAGGGGAGTTGTTTTTCTAAATGTTATAGGCTTAAAATGGCAATAATTCTATTTACAATGTACTGAAAATTCGCTGAACGTATTTGCAACAAGATTTTGACATCTTTTAAACTCCTGCTTGTTTGTGTAGCACTTTAAGTAAGTGTTTGTTTTCTAAAAGTTTAATTTAATTCTTAAATATAATATTGGAAGTTCATTTCATCACTTCTTGATGTTGATTTTGTTTTGTTGTTTAATTTAAATTTGTATAATTAGTGTTTTCGTCAGATCTGTACAATACAAATTTCACTAAAATGATAAATTTCTATGAGAGAACTGCACGTTTAACGCATAAATTACAGTTTCTTCCGCCATTTTAAAACATGCACTGGTATTCAATACATAAAATGTTGTACCCCGCTGATACAGCGGTAAGTCTACCGATTGTTAGGTAAAATCAGGGGTTGGATTCCTTTCGGTGGACTCAGCAGATAGCCCGATATGTCTTTACTATAAGAAAACCACACACAATATAATAATTTTTTTTACGAGAGAGAATTGCACTTTAATGCATAAATTACAATTTATTTTGCCTTTTAAAACATACACTGGTATTGAGTACATAAAAAAATATCGTACCCCGCTAGTACAGCGGTAAGTCTACGGATTTACAAGGTAAAATCAGGGTTGGATTTCCCTCGGTGAACTCAGCAGATAGCTCGATGTGGTTTTGCTATAAGAAAAAAAAAAGAACACACATATTCAATATAAAAAAAAAGCCAGGCAAATCCTTAATCTCAAGTTATTTTGTTTTAAATTACCAGACTTTGAAAATCATAAATTCTTCCATTAACAATAACTCCGAGATTATATAGTGTACTTACAAGACGTTTCTGGGTCTGTGGGATTGCATTTCATTCCTGATGAAGAACTTGGACTTATGTGTCTTAAGAAGATGGTTGTTTGGGAAGCTTTCATATGGGACAATCACAGATGGTTTACAGTTGCTCGATATGGTTCATATCTAGCGATTCACCTATCTATGTATCAAGCAACGCCTCACACTATAACAGAAATACTGTTTTATTATGTGGATTGTAGATGGTTCAACGAAAGTTCCTGTAAGAATAGTCACTAACCCACAATTCGATATCTTTGCATATTTGGACTCTTCGACAAAAGTTACAATGTCCTAATAAGCAAGCCCGGCATGGCCAAGCGTGTTAAGGCGTTCGACTCGTAATCCGAGGCTCGCGGGTTCGAATCCCGGTCGCACCAAACATGCTCGCCCTTTCAGCTGTGGGAGCGTTATAATGTGACAGTCAATCCCACTATTCGTTGGTAAGAGAGTAGCCCAAGAGTTGGTGGTGGGTGGTGATGACTAGCTGCCTTCCCTCTAGTCTTACACTGCTAAATTAGGGACGGCTAGCGCAGATAGTCCTCGAGTAGCTTTGCGCAATATTCAAAAAAATAAAATCAAAAATCAAACCTAATAAGCAAAAAGATGTCCTACTGTTTTCAACGTACGATATTGTTTGTAGCGTGATGTGGTGTTTTCGTACAGCTTTGTATCAAATACTATGAAGATAACTTGTGGTATTACTGGGATACACTTTTAACAGCAGTAGCCGTTTTTTCATGGGTCACATTCCATGTCTGACAGCACGAAAGCCAATACTGTTGTTTTATGAGATCTGACCCTAAATAAACTGAACTGTTATTCACCGATATCACTGTAACTGCTTGGTGTGTGTTTGTTTTTTGTTTATTTGGAATTAAGCACAAAGCTAGAGAATGGGCTATTTGTGCTTTGCCTATCACAGGTATTGAAACCCGGTTTTGAGCGGTGTGATTTTTCAGATATTCCGCTGTGCCACTTGGGGGCTATTTGGCCTATTATTCACTGTGGACAACGGTATTGCAAGTCACTTGTCGATTTCAAGATTTAACCTTCCTCGCATCGTCCAACAATGCATTGTTGTAAAAATGTGGTTAATTTTCGAGAACCTTTTTTTGAAAGCGTGGATTTTTCTATTTTATGGTCTAAAACCAAGCTATAGTCGTATTAGTATGTAGGAAATATTTGCAAATGGCATCACAGAAGTGGTCCATATCTTTTAAACGAAAAGCTATATAAAAGACAATCTTCGTTATGTCCACCACAGGGATCGAATCTTAAATGTTAGCGTCACAAAGTATCCAGGCTTACAAATGAGGTACACAAAATAGTTGGAATAATTTTATTTTGTGATTCTAAATTTGTCTTTAAGCACACCAAAAATCTGAGATGTTTACCCACTTAAATACTTGCAAAGGCATGTAACATTTCACTCCATGTCTTGTTTTCTTTAAAGCCAAATCTTTTCTAAGCTGAGGACTTTGCCAGGCACAAAAAACGTTGTTAAATAAGTAACAGCAAATATTATAAAAATCAACAACTCCATTTTTTTTCATAATAAAGAGCAAAAATTAAAACTTTGAATATATTTTTCGTACATTTGCTTACTTCTATAATATAATGATTGTACTGGTTTTCACCGAGTGCCAAGGTAATCCTGGATAGTCATTTTTGTTATTTTGTTTTATAACAGTTTCTCTTTGTTTAATTCATTGTTTATGATCCAAATGTTAAATTGCACGCTTCACATTTGTTTATATCTAAAACTGTTTTAGATGTTTTACGTTCATGATTTATAAACTATATGTGTGGCTTTTAACTTCAAGATTTTATAGGTTTTATTTCTCTTAAATGTAAGAGTGGACAAAGTTTTGCTCTCTGTATTTAGGCCTTCATTAGACCTAACAAAGACCAAATTTTCTATATGAACTTCGAATCCAGCACAATCTACTCTGCTCAAACACTGAATCCGGTACAACTAAGTTCCTATTAGTTTGGAAGATTAAAGAAACTAGGAGCACAAAACATATATAGTTCTTGTTAATTAGGAGGATATAGAGTGACACAACCTGATATCTGTGACTTAGTTTTATTTACCTGTCCCACACTTGCATGTTTTAGGTTTTACATATCTCAGAGCTTATGGATTAACTTTGAACTTCCTATTAATTTCTTTATACTATTCGTTTACCAATTTTAATGTAAATTGTTTGGCAAAAATTTAAAGAACTGTTAATCTCTATGTAATCGTTTATAGTCAAAATCCTAAGTTGCGAACGTTAGATTTGCTTGAATCTAAATTTGTTTTAGAGTACTACGTCCACGATTTATAAACTATATTGTTTACCAGAACTCGTAGGGTATGCAATCTCAAAGCGAAGACATTTTCAATGTTTTCATTGTGCATCAACCTCGCCTAAAGCTTACGGTTCTCTATAATAACAAATATTTACAAAATGGCATAATTATTACTTTGACGTAATCTAGAAACATGAGTTAATATCTACTTTCAAACGCTCAAGCTTTGAAACAAACGGGAGAAAGGAGTTTCTGGGTCAATATGATTATAGGTTTGATAATAAAAAGACAGAATTGAGATACCTATAGCCTTCAGAGTAATTGTGTGCATAAGTTAGATATACGATGCTCTTTCTAAGGCCCGATACAACTAAGCATTAGGCTGCAGGGGAGGCTTCCGGTTCTTCTCGAGAAATAATGTGCAACTTCCGGGAAGTGTGTATGCCTCAAAGGTACACAGTCAATTCATGAAAGCTCGAGCATCGTTACTCCAAAGACTGGATTATTTGGATCACGTAGGTTTGAAAAAAGAAAAACGTATAAAAAATAAGACAAACAGGAGAAGAGAAAAGCATGCTATGTTATTAGCATCTTATTCTTTTCTTTTTTCCTTTAAGCTTTAAGAAAGCTTCACTGTTTCCTGTAAGCACAGGAAGTCAATAATACAACTTATCTCTTTAATTACTAATCGCTTGAATTCTTTGCTTACTTGCACAATGACTTTGTTGAGATTTATATTGTAAAAGAAAGACTACAATTTGTCAAGTTTGTTTCTCTCTCTTTTTCTCGCACACACACACACATACAAATGTTTCAATACAGGGCATGGTTTCGATATGTGGCGGAATTTAAACGAATGTTTTCTCCGTAAAGAATGTTTTGAATTGGAGACTCCATTACTAATTTGTGATCAGCGCTGAAATGATGTTTAAACGTTTATTTAATTTTTGAAAGCTACCAGGGCTCATAACACTAAAACTCAGGCTTAGATACTCAAGCTAAGTATAGTATAGATAATGAAGCTTTGTGCATGACAACTAAAATAATAAAATATGTTCAGAAATAGTGTTCAAGAAAATGGGTCATATTGCCTTTTACAAGAGAAACATATGCATTGCGCTTATCTCCTCTCCTTTCTAATTTGTACCATGCAATAGTTTCTGCACACGATAATTATACTAAAATCTTATTCAGTTGAATAAGTTGTTCTATTCTTGGTTTAGAATATTTCAAAAATGGATACAATCAGCTTGCATTTCAAAGTCATAATTCCTTTCAGTTGTAAAATGACTGAAATGTTTGTTATACAGTTTCATATTTCTATCGTAGTAAACAAAAATACAATTAATAAAAATCAGATTAGTCAGTTGAGAGACTATTCAAATAATCCTCACTAATTTCCTTGTGTACTGTCAATAATACGGAGAACGTGCCAAAATTTACGATTTTTATTTATCCTAGAAACACTATTATCAGTTTTAGTGGAATTGACTTAAATCACAGTATTTCATATTCGAAAACCTTTTGGACATAAATTGTATTAACTCAAAGTCTACGTTTTAATAATAGTCTGCCATCTTTAAGATTCAGACAGCTACTGCGATTTTTATCGTTGTAACTGGATAAACCAAAAGACAGGCCAGAAAGCTACCTACAGGCAAATAGCAGCGTCAAGGGGCCCACAACGGTTATGCTTTTTTAAATAGTCTTTTCATGTATGTTTTATAAGTTGGAACCTGTGGAATTTTAAACCATCATATTTGGAAAATGTTTGATGGGTAAAATTTCATTGCAAAAAATAAAATAAAAATGAGGGTATCTCGTGAAAATGAGACACCAATAAACAGCGATCTTAATCAGCAGACACTTTTAATTTAGGTGTAGGTAATGCTAAGAGTACTTTAGAAATCGTGTATGAGAAAGAAAGTATTAAATGTGATCTATTTTCATTTAACGACGTTCCAACCACAGATACATCTATTGTCCGATAACTGAGCAAATATAGATTCTTATAAAATATTACAGTGTCTTTAAAAACAAAGGGCGTTCTTCTGCTTTCAACGTACAATACTGCCAGCAGTGAGAAGTGGTTTTCGCCCCCCAGCTACTCTACATTTGTGGCCCATGTTTTGAAGGTAATTTATGGTGTTATTGGGACACACTTTTACATCTTTTTAAACAGTAGTAGCTGTTTGGCATAGACCTAAAAGAACCACAGAATAGAGACTACATCTAAAAAAAAGGTAGATTCACGTGTTTAAGATATTCATAAAAAACTTAGGCGCGGTGTTTCTTTATCATACACAACGCTTCTTTTGCCTTAACTCATTCTACTCAGGATATAAAGTATCCGCTATGTTTGAGTTTCACAATCTTAACCTCTGAGTATCTGCTCGTACCTCTAGGAACATTTCCGTTGCAGCATCTTATAATCTTGTAAGAAATTCCTTTATTGGGGCAAACAGGGTAGTTTTCACCACAACACGATTCCATGCACTTCACTCCAACGCAAGTTTTCACAAGTAGATCTTTGTCTTTTGCAGGTCACATTAGATGAAAATCTACCCACGTGAGTTGGATTTTCAGTATTTTCAACAAAAACAACATCTTATGCAACACGTTGGCTAAATAGCAAGATAATTGACTATTAATATTAAAACACAGCAAATCTTCGCTTACATTTGTTTGTTTGTGTTTAAACACAACGTTGCACAATGGGCTATCTGTGCTGTGCCCACTACGGGTATCAAAACTTGGATTATGGCGTTATGAGTTTGCAGACCTAACCTAACACTGTGCTACTAGGGACGACTGATATGGAACTGTCGACCAAAGATAGCACAAACAGTTAGTAGCAGCCTTCTAAAATGCGGATAATCCTGAAGGAATAGCGGGTTGGTTTGTTTTTAATTTCGCGCAAAGCTACATAAGGGCTATCTACTTTAGCTGTTCCTAATTTAGCAGTGTAAGACTAGAGAGAAAAAACCATGACCACCGCCAACCTTTAGGCTACTCTTTTACCAACGAATAGTGGGATTAACCGTAACATTATAACACCCTCACGGCTGAAAGGTAAGCATGTTTGTATTAACGGGAATTCGAATCCGCGACTCTCAGATTGCAACTCGAGTGCCATAACAACCTGGCATGCTGAGTCTCTGAATAGCGGGACCGTATACTTTTTAAAGATAAAATATTTTTACATTAATAAAGATGAGTTAGATGTTGTTACAAAAATAAGTAAAAATGACAACTGAGTTAATGAATCCCGATAATGAAAGTTATGTTTTCTTCTCAAATAAAGGTATACTCGTCTTTTAGAAATCAATGTTTTGAATGAGAGAAGTCGAAAAAAAAGCATTAAAGTGATGTTACCGAAGCAAGAGTAAGCTTCTTATTATTATTAATATTATACAAATATTATTAATGTCATTGAAATAATATAATATAATATAATATAATATAATATAATATAATATAATATAATATAATATAATATAATATAATATAATATAATATAATATAATATAGTATAATATAATATAATATAATATAATATAATATAATATAATATAATATAATATAATATAATATAATATAATATATTGACAAAACATGAATATTTTGAAATAATAACTTCTAGATGTTAACCTTTTACATGACATGGTAGTCCAACAGCTTGTTTAATTAATCTTTTTTCACGTTAGTTGCATTTAACAACGAATATTTATAGATCTGTGGTTTAAAATTATTTTTAAAAAGTAAAAAGAAAATACTCCTAAAATCTTTGATATGTACTTAAAATTACGTTCTCTCAGAACTTTTCGAATTTCCTGAAAATAGATTTCTTACTTATTTAAATAATAGGCTTAAAACTCCAATAAATATTATTTTAAGTTTAAATTTTTGAATAGTGTTTCACGTTACAGCTTTGGTCCGTCTCATTTGTGTTACAATAATATACTCTATTAGATGAGGCTACTAAAGGTTTTACGTACGCATATATATATATATTCACAAATATACTGATAAATATTAATTTAATAACTCTTTCACATGCAACTAATACAACGTGATCAACGTGAACTGAATGCAAACACACCATATGAGTAGAAAACTTGAATTCGCAGCACGCAACTGTTATTCTCAGAATATGCTATGCCTACTACAGAGGGAGCAGTTGTCTCTTTTAAGGAGACCACCCAATGAAAACAACCTTGTTTTTTGTGCAGAAGCCATGGCTAGCAAGACTTTGTATGGATCGGCGCGTGCTGTTATAAATGTAATTTATGAGTTATAGAGAAATAACTGCAAGAATATATGTTTAACAATTATTATCAGAAATAACAGGTTAATCAGAAGCCGCAAAACTTGAAATTTTAGTATCTTCCCTATGAAATTATTCTTGACATGGACACTGCTAAACACGTATTACAGTTGATCTATTAATAATTTCGTCGGAGCTGAGCTATCTGTACTCTGACTTTCGATAAATATACATCCAACATATTATCTGTACCGTCAACTTATACATATATATACATATACAAAGTATCTGTACCATAAACTTGTATATCCAACATAATATCTATATCATCAACTTGCGTATCCAACATATTATTCGTATCGTCAAATTGTATATCAAAATATCTATATCAACTTATATATCCAAAATATCTGTACCGTAAACTTGTATATTCAACATATCATCTGTACCGTAAACTTCTATATCCAACATATTTACCTGTATCGTCAACTTATATATCCGACATATCTGTACCGTTAACTCATAAGGATAAATTATAACATCAAAGAAAAAGACAGGTCATCGATTATTATTTAAAGATAAACGGATGAAAAGTATTCATCACGCGTCTGTAATACTTGTTGTTCATTTCTTCCAAAACAAAAGTTTTTACAAGTATGGTATACATTTTTATTGTTACATTTGTTGCTAAAAAACTTTTTATCGAACTCTAACTGATAATTATTTCAATATCTTCGTAGCAATACCAATTATCAGCCAAGCTCAACTAATTTCCAACAAAAAAGTGTTAACTATTATTAACCAAGTAAATAATATAGCATTTGCTATAAGAATTGGTTGGGAAACATTATTTCGTAGTTGTGTATAAAGATCATTCACATTGTATATATAAGTGTGTATTCGGAGCAGTTAATATCCAATTTTGTCTGTGTACTTGTTCATATTCAGCTTAATGGTTTCTACAACTCTAACATACGTTGTTGATAGTTAAGAAACTATTTATCATATTTGGATTCTTCTTGAAATCTTAGACTGTAATCTTGCTACGTAAAAAAAATATTTGTTTATCACATAAAACCAGTTCACTGTAAACATTATGAAGCAACTGCCGTATTGAGAGATTTGTTATTTACTTCTGATGTTTAAAGTTCATTTTTAATTTAAATATATATAAGAAATATGAATCCCTCCACTTCCCTCTTTACCAGTTTGTTGACGATTAGGTGTATATTCGGATCAGGCGTAGTCTAGTGGTTAGTAGATCGAATCTTAGAACTGCTTGTCCCTGGTTCGCGTCCCTTTACCAACAACAACAAAAAAGAACGTTTTGCAATTTGATGGTTGCATCGTTATAAAAATGACCATTAAATTCCTCTATTCGGCTATAGTAACCCAAGAGCTGGCAATGGGTGCAGTGTGCTAGCGTTAGGTGCCTTATATCTAATGATTCAGTTCGAACTTAAGAACAACTTTGAGCGAATACCCTATGCAAATAACATACATATAAACTTAAAATTCAAACAGAAAACCAAGCAAAAAACGAACGGGATATAGATTGTAAGGTGAGACGATATAATGCATCTTAGTAGAAACAGGCCCACGTAGCACTAAGATTATATCAACCTTTATTTACCTACATCAAAGGTGCAAAATACTAAACCTTAAATCTGGAAAATAGGAATAGATTTGCGTTCAAACCTTCAACGCCAGACTTTTAAAGCACCTTTTTCCAATTGCGGATAGTATAAACATTTATGCCGCCCTTAGTTTTTCTTTTTTTTAATTTCCTATAAAACCACCCCTGTGTCTAAGAGCAGTTAAAGTAACATGCAGAAATGTCGTTTTCAAGACAACAGTTGAACCATGTAATGCATTAATCTGTTGAAAAATAAACTGTATAAATTGTACAAACACTAAACATAAGTAGCGAAGTAAGAATCAAGGCCCTGCTCAAACCTTTGAAAGTGTTTCTCTTACTTAAGAACACCTGCAGATACAATCGTATTAGTATAGTCATAATATTCACGACTCTGATAAAATAAAAGACTTAAAAAACACAATGACGTAGCTAAGTAACAAAGACACACGTATGTATTTTATCAGGATTTTCCTTAATGCTCTACAGAGCTTTTAATGATTTCCCTCGAGCTCATTCATGTGTCATCATCATTATACGTTGACAAAATACAACGCAAATGAAAGCCGCTGCCTTCTCGACTCGCTAATTAAGATTGTGTATAGAATAAAAAGATATTTCTCTTCTTAGTAATCATGTACTTGAGTCTATGCAACAGAGTAGCTTTTTTAAATTTCTAGATAATTTTCATAATCTATGTTTGCTTTATAGTCTGTTTGACAGTGAATGTTCTAATTATATTATCGCCAATTAGTTTTTGTCGTTTTTTGTTCAAATTTGGGTTCGATACCCGGGGTTGACAACATAGAGAGCTCATTTAGAGCTTGTGGTTAACACCAAATAAACTGCAAAAAATTCACTTGATAATTTTTCACAAGGCTGCATAATGGCTGGCTATCTCTAATAGCTGGTTTTAATCTTCAGACGACAAACTAGTAATAAGGCAGCTAATCAAAGGACATACCGCCAACTCTTTTACTACCCTTGTTTGATTGAATGGTAAAATCTGACTGTTACTATTAGAGGATATTCAGACCGGGTCCAACATGATGACGCATTTTTGCAATAGAGGGATCGCGAACCATGAATCTTCCGATACGTAGTTTATAAATTCTGATTACTAGACCACATCTGATTCAGAAGTGGAAAGAGAAACCTGAAACTGACAATACTCACCAATTCAATAGAATACGAGAACTTTAAACCGTGTTCTTTATCATTATGTTTTTGCAGTGTTAACATAACACATTTTCTAATATGTTTTGAAATAATGAAACCCAGATCTTCTTTGATAGATTGTTTAGACGCAATATTCATGATGAAACTTTGTAGAATAAACGGCAACTGCCTATTGTGGTGTATACAAGTGTAGAGGGCGACGTTTCGAGAGTTTTCCGCCTTTCGTCTTCAAGTCTTTCGAAACGTCGTTCTCCACAATAGGTAGTTGCTGTCCATTCTACAAAGACACCCAGATCAATTACTACAACTAAAATAAATGTTAATTCTTTGCACTATTACAACTATCGAAAGAAAATAAACATATTTCTTTTCGTTTATTTTAAAAATACATTGATAAAGAGAGTAAACAAAAACAAACAGAATTCCGTGGGTTCTTGATGAAACTTTAAGTCTGCCACTTATCTCGTCATTGAAGCCTTTCTGTTTGTTTTGGCGCCAAGCAACACGATAGACTGCCTGCACTCTGTCTACCACGAGGAATCGAACCTTGAATTTTATCGTTACATTGAAAAGGTATAGAAATAATATGATAAAATGCTACAGTTTTTATGACGTTGTATTGTAATAACTTTTGAGTGGAAGTTGTATGAAACATAAAAACAAAACTTTAACTTATTATTTTTACTTTGTTCTTCAAACCCTACATTTTTCACACGTACATGCTGTATTTTAACAAATTGAAATATTCAAAACTATTTTAGAGGATTTTTAGTTTTTTAATTCAAAATAAGTTTTCTGAACCTATTAATTACGTGACTTTAGAAAATGAAGTGATACAATTGATATGAATTCATTTTAGTGTTCAGTAGCGAAATAAAAAAGAACGAGTTATAATTTCTACCGGAAGGGCTGCTAACATTCTACAATGCCAATTACAATTAACAACAAACAACCTTAATTATTAGTGACAGGCAGTCAATAATAGTTAAACAAGTTGGCAGTGGCGTGTGGAATTCGCTTCTATAAAATTCATGTATTGAGACTCTAACTCAAGGCAGAAATGAATGTCAACTGGACATGTAATAATCACTAAAAGTTGGTAAAGTTACCGGATAATTAGCGGGAACACTCAACTCCAAGCGATATTGTCACCAAGAAAATCTCTATATAATTTATTAAAATAAGTCTCAAAATTTGAAACACTATAATCAACCAATCAATATTTAGTTATATTCATTTTCTTATCCTATTAAGCTGTATATTTATATATATGTTGATATAGTATCTGGCGAGACTACTAGCCATTGAACGTAGAAAAGCTGACGTGTCAGGGCTATCTTGCTGGAGATAGTATTTTTAAAGAGACAAGAATATGGCACGTAATGCGTAAGGGACAAATTTGAAAATGTTACAGTTCAACCTTCCAGGATTTTCACAAAATATTGTAAACTTCCAATTAAAAATTATAAGTATCTAACAAAGCCTAATGTATTAAGATGTCAGAATAACGTTATCAATGGAGAACAATAACGTTCACAGAAGAAAAATAAACAACATCAATTTTAAGAAGCAACCTATCACGTATGTGTTTGTTTGTTGTCCTTATAGTGAAACCACCTCTGGCTATCTGCTGTATCAACCGAGGGGAATTGAACCCCTGATGTTAACGTTGTAACAGCATAGATTTACTGCTGTCCCAGCGGGGAACTACCACAACTCTCTCATTTGTTTAATCCAGATCAATCAGAGCTGATGGTTTTAAACAACGTTTCCCGAAGATACTTCCCACTCTACACCTGTACTACCTAGCAGCATGAAGTACTGACATCTTGTTAATTTATAATATTTAATGTACTTCACTTGAAGGAAAGAATTTTAATTTCATAACACATCACTTCTAAATTATCGTTTGTAATAAAAAGTATTAAACATCTAAGAGTACTATGAAAGATTTTGTCTGTTTGTTTGCTTTTTGAATTTTACGCAAAGCTACATGAGGGCTATCTGCGCTAGTCGTTCATAATTTAGCAGTGTAAGACTAGAGTGAAAGCAACTAGTCATCACCACCCACCACCAACTCTTGGGCTACTCTTTTACCACCGAATAGTGGGATTGACCGTAACATTATAACGCCCCTACGGCTGAAAGGGCGAGCATGTTTGATGCGACGGGGATTCGAACACGCGACCCTCAGATTACGAGTCGAACTCCTTAACCCACCTGGCCAAAATAACTTTTTACTTGAGGAACTTGAAATACACTGCAGAAAATGGTTTAATCAGCTGTGATCAACAAATGAAAAGTAAAGTTATGAAATAAAAACTTTCCATATTGAAAGTTAAAATCGTCAAACTTAGCAATAAAACACAGACAAATGAGTTTAGTGATTGCAAATAAAACACTGAAATAGACGTATGTAGTTGATATATTACATTATAATGTCTGTAATACAATGAATAAAACTATTTGACAAGTGAATTTCAGTTCACAGAAATATATAAAAATGAAACGGTTTTAAATATTGTGAAAAAAGCGATGACAAACTGTTTTAGTTCTGAGCAAGACGAGAAAATACATCAAAACATTATAGAAAAAAAATTACAACTACTCTGTTCCTGAATATTGCCAGTCATAAATGAAGGATTTATTAGCACACGTTTAAACACCGCCGAATATTCGTTTCCTCCCCTACAAATAATTCTCTCCAGAATAAGAACCGTACCTTCACATAACGTATACCTTGACATAACATAGCTTTAATCACTTACCTTCCGTGTCTGTTTTCTTTGGGTTCTTCTGAAATGTCATGCTCTGATATGTTTGGCAGTTCTTGTCAAGTTCAGGAAAAAACGAACTTTACACTTTTACACTATATTCTTTTATATTTATCTGAAATGTAAAGGTCGTTTTCTTAACTTTTATCAAAATTTTTAAATCCCTCCAGTGTACACTACAATTTTTGAAAGACAATAAAAAAATTTGGCCAAAAGGAAAAGAGTTGCAGTGATATTATTTGGTAAGTTGGCGGGTGGATAGTGGGATCAACTTTCCTAGCATTGAAATCAAATGTGTAGAACAATGTCAGTGGTTGAAATTCAGATACTTTAATATTGTCCAGAGTAGCTGGAAAATATTACTCATTTTCATCAATATCTACGACAACTACTGAAATATTAGAATTATATTCTTCAACATTCAAAGAAACGATGTACCATGTTATTTTCTGGGAAATTATTCAACTGACAACTGAAAATGCTTATATAAAACGTGCGAAATAATTTTACATAAGACAGGAATGATATTTGTTACGTATTACTATTTCCAACAGTCTCAAACTGAGTTATCATTGAATTTTAAATTGAAAGTTAATTAAATGTCGATATGTATCAAATTTATGACATTTGCCAACAAGATTGATACACGCAGTTTTCTTTCTTAATATAAATGTATTTTAATATACAAACAATAATATAATTTATAAAGCGGTTATTAGAAATGCTGATTTATATACGAAATTTTTACAAACTTACAAACAATATTGAGTCTTCAATCCGATCCGGAACTACCACGTTTTCTTATCGACGGTTCACGACGAACGAATTAATTCCTAGTTCATAGAAGTACAGTTTACTGACGGGGAGCTAGATAGCCCTTTGGTGATCACATGTGATGTCTTCGTAAAAAAAATCATGTCGGATGTTACCCACTGAAATTAAACGGTTTGTAATTTCGAAATCTATAAACATTCCTGATCAAATATCTGTAGTTTTCCAATCAATAACTGTTGATCACAAGGAATTTACAGTATACTAACTGTAGCAAACCAACAACATACACTGTCTCTCCGCGTGTTGCAATGGCTATCTTTTATAATTATCAGGCAAAACACTGGTGACCACTAGTACTTTAGATACACACAGAGTACATTGTTGATCTTCAGACTCGAAAATCTTCAACAACTTTAGTGAATAGAAGTGAATTTCGCAATGTAGGTTTAACAATACAACTTACATACATTTCTAAATATATATTTAACTGAAACAAGCATTGATATTAAAATAAATATATAATAGTAGAACCGCCACAAATTCAAACAAATAGAATTGTTATTCCAACCTCTCCGCAAGTCTCATGCAAGGGAAAATCTACAAATGGCCCTGAAAAATTTTGCACTTCGAAGCATATTTGAAGAAAACACTTTGTCGAATCAGAAGTTGTATACAGTTATCTTGAATTGATTGGGTGTCAAAATAAATTTCGAAACCAAAATATTTCTTCCGTTAAGAAATAATGGTTAGCCATCTAAACTACAGAGGTGCCTAATATATTCAGTTGTTTTAACGACAGTCTGCTCCTTATTTCTTCAAACGGTTCCTGGAATTATACAAATTAAATACCCTGTCAGCAATTCTTAATAACAGAGATGTTTCCCCTCAACAATGATGTATCCGCAAATGATAGGAATCTTTATAGGTCATATTAACCTCAGAGATTATATTTGTTTCTAAATGAAATTTTTAAAGAAAAATAAATATGAGAATCTCACCATCTAGTCAGGCTTGTTGTTTTGAATTAAGAACAAAGCTACACAACGGGCTATTTGTACTCTGTCATCCACGGGTATCGAAACCCGAATTTCAGCGGTGGAAGTCCGCAGACATACCGCTGAGCCACTGGGGTGCCTAGTTAGTCTTTCTGGTGAGTTTATTTGCTACTCACCAGGTTGTTTCCACTCGTCTCAAGAAATGCTTCTTTTATTTAAATAATTAATGACAAATATGTTTCAATCCAGATAATCGAAGACCAGAAGTAATGTTTTTTAATAACTGTCTTCTAAGGAATGGTTGTTTGTTTTACAATATCATTGAAAGTTAACAAGGAATATCCGCATGTAACCATCTCTGATTTTAATGATGAACTGATAGACCAGAGAGAAGGTGTCTAGTTAACACCCCTACAACCCGGCATAGTCAGGTGGTTAAGACGCTAGACTCGTAATCCGAGGGTCGGGGACTCGAATCTCTATCACACCAAACGTGCTCACCCTTTCAGCTGTGAGGGCGTTATAATGTGCGATCAATCCCACTATTCGGACAAGACTTATTAAAAGAAATCTTTCTAAAATAGGTTATAAAGAAAAAAAACATAAAAAGAGAGTAGTGTGTTTCAGTATATATTTGTTGTTACTCAGTTTTTCATGTCAGTATTATACATATGTGCATGATTTTGTACCATTTAGAATAACTTGAACTGAATATCTCCCCTTTGACACTTTTAATGTTAATGAAACCCGTAAAAAACGTTTATTTTCGTAGCGATATTTATTTGCGCTCAACGAAATGACAAGTTGCATCCAGCGGTGGAAAAAAAAAAATCCCAGTGAGTATTTAGCGAAGCTAGACGCTATAATGTGCTGGATGCGTCCATTGATTCGAAAATTAAACACTGTTGCCAACAATGCACTGTATTCAATATCTTTTACTTAAAAACAAACGCCGTATAATTTTCGTTGTTGTTGTAAACGGTCTATTAGATAATAAGATTGCATATAAGCTATGATTCAAAGGATAGGGTTAACTTATGTCTATTCGACACTATTTTAAAGAAAATTACCTTTGGATTATTTCAATGGATATAAGCTAGTAAAATTACAAAAATGAAAAATATATGTCTGAAAGGGATTCATGTTTTTATTTATTTGATAGGCAAGGGATATCTTAAGAACAGAGTGAATCAACATATCGTTTATACTTTTAAATAAGTATGAGAGTATTTATATTTCCTCTCAGTGGCTCAGTAGTAAGTATGACAGTTTATAATACATTCGTGAAGCTTTGCTCTATTAAAACTAAAACGTAAAAACAAGAATAATTGTCGTCAACACGTGTGGTGATATAGGCAGAAGTTTGGGCCTCATATTTCCTTTCTTAATTTGTTTGCCGTTATACACAATTCATAGGCATAAATATATATATACATAATGAAGCCATAGTGCGGTTATATTGTTTGATATATCTCCTTCTATTTTTTATAATAATTAATTTTATTTCTATTATTCCATTGTAACGATTATTCTACATTGTTAGTTTAGAATATATGGATTTAACTTTGCGGGATACTGTTGGATTTACAATTGAAAATATTGTTAACAGCAAGTGTACCCAAATGATGAAACAAGACATTCTAGTTATTATAAATAACATATTTAAACATTGCATTTAATTAGCAACGCTTATTGCTTGTTTGTTTTGGAATTTCGCACAAAGCTATTCGAGGGCTATCTGTGCTAGCCGTCCCTAATTTAGCAGTG
This sequence comes from Tachypleus tridentatus, assembly GCF_004210375.1. Classification (NCBI taxonomy): domain Eukaryota; kingdom Metazoa; phylum Arthropoda; class Merostomata; order Xiphosura; family Limulidae; genus Tachypleus; species Tachypleus tridentatus. The sequence continues at coordinate 6,942,184 of NC_134827.1, read as the reverse complement.
TAAGACTAGAGAGAAGGCAGCTAGTCATCACCACCCACCGTCAACTCTTGGGCTACTCTTTTACCAACGAATAGTGGGATTGATCGTCACATTATAACACCCCCACGGCTGGGAGGGCGAGCATGTTTGGCGCGACGCGGGCGCGAACCCGTGACCCTCGGATTACGAGTCGCACGTCTTAAGCGCTTGGCCATGCCAGGCCCTCTATGAAGCATATAGTTATATAATTGTAAAAGGTATCTAGTTTACAATTTGCATAGAATATCCAACAGAACTAGATGTACTTGCGCAGGATCCCCGAAACTATTACGTTTCAAGAGTAAGTAAAACTAAAATTAATGAATATTTTATTTCTTCCTGTTGCAATTCACATGTCATACTGTGTATCCTAAAGACTGCAGAATTCTTCTGGTCAGTCGCGGCATGCATGCTTACATTCTACTAACGTCACGACACTACAAACTAAAACATTAAGCGTTCCATACGTGACGTTATTTCAGGGTCTATTGATTGACTAACAGACAACACACTACTGCATTGGGCGCGAGAGGTTAAAAAAAAGTGATCCACTCAAGGCAACTTTCGGCCCCCTTTTGGGGAATGATTGTATAAAATATGCAGTGATCGTAATGAAAATATAGTACAAAAAACAAAAAACAAAAACAAACTCAATCATATTTGAAAAGATCCACTGTAATATGTATGTCACTGAATATCAAGTAATATAATGCTTTATTTCTTTTATACAGCATATGTTGTAATCGTGTAACGTATTCAGTAGTAAACCTCAATATATTTTTTTTATTTGTTACTGAACACAAATATAAACAATGGGCTGCTTGTGCTTTGCCCATCATGAATATTAAAATCCGATTTTCAACAATACAAGCCTTCAGCCTTCAGTGGTATTAGCATATATTACACTGATACAAATCTTATACAATTGATTTATAATGAAAGTTCTAGTTTAGTAAATCATTGTATAAGTATACGCAGTAATAATAATTTTTTTTTATTATTAATTGATAAATCAATATGACTATTACTGACACACTAACAAAATAAAGCTAAAGTATACATTTGCTAACATTCATATTTTCTACGTTTTGGCTTGTTACTAAGCGCAAAAATATACAATGGCAACGCTGTATCCATCACTTGCATAGGAAATCGGGTTTTAGTTTTATAAGCCTTCAAACTTCCGATTGAGCCACTGGTAGAAGAGGTGTGATACGAAGTTTAGTATTTTCTAAAATGGCGCTTTGAAGTATTAAAACTGAAACATTTAAAGTTATATTACACTTTTTCTTAAACAAATCATCAACTTCTTAATGTTTCTTAAATTGTAGAAATAAGATAACAACATATTAGTGATATAGCGGTAAGTCTACATACTTGGTTCGGTTTGTTTTGAATTTCGTGAAAAGCTACACGAGAGCTATCTGCTCTAGCCGTCCCTAATTTAGCAGTGTAAGGGAAGGCAGCTAGTCATCACCACCCATCGCCAACTCTTGGGCTACTCTTTTACCAGCGAATAAAGCTGAAAGGGGTAGCATGTTTGGTGTGACGGGGATTCGAACACGTGCCTTAACCACCTAGCCATGCCAGGTACTGTGGTAGACAGAATACAGATAGTCCAATACGTACCTTTGCGCTAAAGGAAAGAAACAAGCAGACAACCCACTTTATTACAGACTCTCTGTCATGAAGAAACACTTTGTAGAATAAGAAACTATTCATTGTGTTTAATGATTACATGAGTCTTACAATTAAAAACAGATATTTATATCATAGCAAATCTACCAAACAATCGATAAAAGCAAGTATCATTTCGACTTTCAAAGGGATTTTTACTGTTCGTCTAGCATGCGCATCGTTACCAAATACAATTATTAAAGTCCCTGTAATTACTAATACAAAAGGAATACATTAGCCATTATGAAAAAAAACAAAACGTTGCTGCTATCTGTTTTTAACTGACTAAAGGAAAATATGATTGGACCTACTTGTAAGATACAACAGATATTGGATTTTACGCCAATGGACCGGTGAAAAATTAACAAGTAGTTTAAAAACTGTTTATCACAGATGCAAAACAAGAAGTACATTTAGCGCATGAACTGTGGACAGTAAATGATTAGAAGCGTGTAACATGATCTGACAAACCTTACGTGTCGTAATGTTTAGTCTGCCGGAGAGTGAATCCGAGAATCTAAAGTTTGGATCTCGTTTCTGCAATGTCACGCTCCGTGCATTGCGGCAATGATGTGTTATACAGTACTGTGCACAAAATGAAGTGTTATACAGTAGTCTGCGAAAATGCTTGGGCAAAAAATATTTTGTCATTATTTCCATTTTATGTGGCTAATTCTTCTGTACCATTACAGAATGTTAATTTTAGCCCTATGATAATGCTTCACTTATCCCTGTTGACAACTGAGTCAAGGTACGAATACTTATCATTCCTTAGATTTCCCACATACTTGTACCAAAAGCATATCATTAGGGTACTGCTTGAATGAACATACTGATCAAATTTAGCGTTTGAAATAACTGTCATAACTGTCAAACGTCTTAACTATATAGAAAGAAGCTAGCAAGCATCTAGTATATGGTCCTGAAACGACAGGAGATATTTGCAAGATAGATAAAATAATGGACCAGAACAAGTACCACCAGATACTGATCCGTCATGGAATACTCACGGGTAGTAAAGAATACAACTGCCAAGACGATAATGACCTCAAACACTCATCAATCCTATTAAGATATTACTTAGCTAACAAAGAAGCTGCTGAAGTCATTCAAATGATGCAATGGCTCCCACAGAGCAGATCTGGGATTTGATATATTAAAAACTTGGCAAATCAAAAGTTACTTCCAAAAAAACTTCATGGGAGTGGCTTACAGACATTTCGAGTAAAATCTCAAAGGATGCTTTGATTAAAGAAGTTGCAACAATGCTTAAAAGACTGGATGGAGTTACCAAAGCAAAATAGGTATACACAAAATATTAACTATTTGCTGAACTCAAACACTTCCACTGAATATCTGTTGTATTAAATGTAAAGATTGAAAAACATTTGATGTTTCACCTGTTATTTACCTTCCGTTGTTCTTTGAAAGTAACCTGAAATCTAATTTTTGACTTTCTCCTAGTACTTCTGCCCAGTACTGTAAGAGGAAGTGGCCAGATCGCACTATTCGATTACAGACAATTAGGGGTTTGCAGTGTGTGCTTTTAACAAGTTGTCCTTCTTCTAACCTATCAGTTCAACACTATGCCAGATATTTCTTGTGTAGCTTTGCACGAATATCCAAATCATTCGACCAACCCTGACCGTAAAGTAGAAACATAAAAAGAATCATACTAATCATTTGTAATTGGTGGCACCATTTTGACAGAATAAGTTACTTGAAACGATATAATAGTAATATATACATTTTTTCAGTATAAAATGAATCACTTGATTCCTTTCGAAAAGGAAAAAATATCTGTAGTATATCCAAGCTTTGTTTATTATCACATCAACCCAACGATTCTGGATTTTCCCTGCGATGGGAATATATCTCTTGTGCTTCTATTGTCCAGAACTGGTTCTAAGAGAATGACAGTGGCTTTACTTGTCTTTTTCATCCACTGCAATCAGTGCATCTTAGTTATATCGGTCAACTGTGAGATAAATTCGAATGCCATATCTGTTATTGTACGTTTTGAGACATACGCGTATTTAAATAATTGTAGGCTTTATATATGTAAAAACAGCTCGTTTGGGTTGAGAAAATATTTTACATAGGCTTTGTTCCTCGGAGAATAAGCTGCAGTTGGAAAAATACACATCCTAGAATATAATATAGTATATGATGCCACAACAATACTTGGCTATCATAATGTGCATTCAGCTATTATTTTGTTATACAAATAGGTAAATACGAGTTCGTAGCATATAATTTACATAGAAAACAGCATTAAAAGATAGTTTTGTTTGCACGTTATGCATTTACATGAAGTCTAAAAGAATCATGTGATTCTCCTGTTAAACAGATACTTTTATTTTTATAAATTAATAATTATTACACCTAGTTTGGTGCTCATTTATCCTTGTTATCTTTGTCTTTATTTTTTATTATTCCAAATATACTGTACTGTAAAGACAACTTGATTATATATTTCAACCCCATGAATTAGTACAAAGTTAAGAAACAAAAGGTCTCGCATGGCCAGGTGGTTAAGGCACTCGACTCGTAATCCGAGGAGCGCGGCTTCGAATCACCGTCACACCAGCCGTCGGAGCGTTATAATGTGACGGTCAATTTCACTATTCTAACACTACTAAATTAGGAACGGCTAGCGCAGATAACCCTCGTGTAGCTTTGCGCGAAATAAAGAAAAGAAACAAAAAGGTTAAAAGCTAGAATTCACGTCAGGTGTTTTAGTTAGGCACATTAAGTGTGGATATATTTGCTATTTGGCCGATATAATGATTTCTATTAAGCAACAAATCCGTAGTAAAACTTTCCGTTGTCTGTTATAATCACGAATCAATCAGTTCTGAAACAATATCCAAGCATTAATCCAAACAACGTGTGTTAAACTCCTCAGTATGAAACATGATACGATGTTCAGATTTCTTTCGTAAAATGCTTGTAAAACTAAAAAAGTACATCTTTCAAATTCTTCATACAAATTAGTCACAGCAATGTTGTTATCCCGGGGCATGATCTACTGGTTAATATGTAGGGGTTGCGAATCGAGGTTAAAAGCATAATGGCACTGAACAAACTTCACGCTTTCATCTGCGGACACGAAATAAAAACGACATTAAATTACTTACATAGTTCAAAATTGCTTTAAACTACAGTGAGCCTCCTCTGTTCGATAAGTAGTTTAATCTTAGTAACAACCATGCTCGAACTTTAAGCGTGCCTGACTTAGTTGTTTAACCCACGTATCGTATAAGATGTTGTTTCATTTCCAACTTTACTTTTTTACTTTTACTTAGTGTATCGTTGATTTCACAGCGAAATTTTAAAAGTAAAAAACAAATCATAAGAAGGCAGAATGTCTGGAAAGAATAAGGCGCCACCTGTTATGTAATTATTAACACTTTTAGATCAAACTCTCAAATTCAACAAACTCGGGTAAACATTTGAAAAAGATACAGTAACTATGCTGGAAATTTCCAATACGACAAAGATGACACAATAATTTGGAATAAATTTATCTGTCATTTCCTACACAAAAATATATACATATCTAAAAGCAGTTTATAGCTGAAAAATATAAACCTCCTCCTTGGATTTAACTTGTTATGTTAAGTTAATATTAAATTACATAATTATACGATTATATGACATACATCTGTCATTTGTTTCCTTGTTTTAGTGCAAGGTTAAATAATAGATTATCTGCCCTTTCACCATCGGGCAAGTCGAACATCGGATATTAGGGTTTCAAGTTTTTAAATTTACCGTTGACTATTAATTTATTTTACTGTAGTTTAAAAATGTTATTTTCTGTAACGTTTTACTCGTTGTGATGTAAAGCCTGATATTTTCTCGAGATATCTCTTTTAAAAACTGTGAAATCACATGTAACAGTAAAAACAAAGATTATTATTATTTACTTCTAAAGCGTATATAGAAGGTTAATTATATTTGAAAGAATAGTCTGCAGATACTAATGGAGTGTGTTGATGCGATTGCGAACGTAGTGTTATGACTACGTAGTGTTTAGCATGTGGATAAAGGTAGAAAACATGCCATAAAAATTGTTAAACAAAGTGGGAGCAAAGTAAACAACATTTCTAAGAAGGGAATCTCAAATTATTCTCTGAAACACTTTTCACAGCACCTAGTTTTCAAACTGTTGCCCGAACGTAATGCTTTAATCAAAAACAACAAAGTTTATACTCACAAGACAAAAGCTGGGTGCATCACTCAGTGCTATTAAGAAACTAGAATCCAAATTTACAAAGGCTCACAAATCAAAGTTTTCAGCTACACATCAGTATATTTTTAATGAAAAATATACTGAGAAAACTTTATAAATAAACTGTAATAATTATATCAGTATCATTTAGTGCATACCTATCAATTACCCAAATACAGCTCCAATTGATTTTTGTGCTTTTGATCTCTGTATAAACGCGATTATGGAAGACGACGTCCACGTATGTTGGAGAGTCTGTGGAAAATGTGTCAAGACGTATGGTCTTAAAGTTGTTTTACCTTCATTTGTAGAAGCTTATTTCAATAGAAATTACTGTGTTGGATAATAGTGTGTAATCATGGCCATCAGAATACGCACGATAAACTACGAATGAAGTAGTTCAAGGACATAATACACACAAATATATATATATATACCAATGTCTAGTGTAAGAGTTGTGCGTCTTACAAGTTATCGTCCTCGAATAAAATTAATTGCGGTGAATATAAACATAATTACAGCACTTATAGTTTATTTATGTGTTAAAGATTGCACTTATGATAAAACCTTGGCATCTGTACCGATCAGCTCTCTGGTTCAATTTTATTTAAATGTTGCAGAAGTTATTTGATGACTACTTCTGTTACTTCAGGTATGCGTAATTTGTTGTAATTTTTCAGGCTGCTTAGTTCATACTTCTGCACTACTGTGCAAAACAATTTTTCTCGAACGTTTTATAAATAGATATATAAATATATAAAACACGAGGCCTGGCCGAACAGTTAGTCAAAGAAGTTCGTCTAGTAATAATCTACGAGTGAAAGATTCAAATACCTGTACTACCAAATATGTTCGCCTTATCAGCTGTGAAGACAATATAATGCGACCATCATTTCGTTGGTAAAATAATAACCCTCTAGTCTTTCATTGTTAAATTAAGCAGAGTTATCCGAACTTCAAATAAAACAGCAAAAATTCTAAAAATAAACAAGCAGCTTGTCAAGTAAAGGTAATAAAAATGTTTTAATCTTTGATTCTCGCACGTATTTTTAAAATGCTCATCACAGTGGTGTACTACCTATATATTTTTGCATTGCTGGGACGTTTACGCTTGAACTCCCTAATTTACATATATTCAATGTTACTCATAAGAAGGCTGTAACGTGAACATTTTTTTTCAATTTTCTTTACGATGAAATAAGTTTTCAAAGCAGTTACTGTTAGAAAGAACATAAGCATATAGCAGCATAAGTTAACTGTAATAAGAAAGTTATGTATACCTTTACTGCTAAATCAATAACAGAAAGGTAAGATCAGTATATCAAAGGTATATATATATATATATATAAACGCTGTCAACCTTACTAAATAGGCCCGGCATGGCCAAGCGCGTAAGCCGTGCGACTCGTAATCCGAGGGTCGCGGGTTCGCGTTCGCGTCGCGCTAAACATGCTCGCCCTCCCAGCCGTGGGGGCGTTATAATGTGACGGTCAATCCCACTATTCGTTGGTAAAAGAGTAGCCCAAGAGTTGGCGGTGAGTGGTGATGACTAGCTGCCTTCCCTCTAGTCTTACACTGCTAAATTAGGGACGGCTAGCACAGATAGCCCTCGATTAGCTTTGTGCGAAATTCCAAAACAAAGCTTACTAAATACAACCTAAATATAATTTCAGATCAGTTTTCCAGAACATTCCGAAGTATATTACAGAGTTTATCGAAATTATCCAGAAAACTGTGAATAATTGCACTGACCACCACTAACTCGTGGCAATATGTTATCATGACCTGTTGTAAATATTTTACTAGCTTATGGACCACTGGAACATTTTACTTGTTATTACATTACGACAATTTTTAGCTAAATGGTGCTAAACTAAGAGAGAGGAACAAGTACTAGAGAATTTGGTATTCTAAAAGACTTACGAAGGATAGAACATATCAGTGGATGAAGATGACTAGCTGCTTTTCCTCTAGCCTAACACTGCCAATATTTAGCTAGACTCTGCTAGAGGGACGACTAGAGCAGATAGCTCTCGTGTAGCTTTGCGCGAAATTCAAAACAGACAAACGAAAATATCCTCTGAGATAATTTACTAGTAAGTAATACTCATAAGAGCGATCTTGAAAATTTAAATGTAGAATTAAAAAAAAGCCTAAATATCTATTCATAAAGTTTTGGTCTTAACTTTTCCAAATAATGTTCGTAACTCTTAAAACAAGAAAATTAGTTAGTCTAAACTCTATTTGCATAAACGTAAATATATATAATACCATAGCAACCAATTTCGTATTAATTCAAAGGGAACATCTTTTAACAAGTGTAGTGGCTATAGTTGCGGTTTTAAGCAAAAAGACTGAAAATTAAAAATAATATTATAATTTTTGAATTAATATGTACTTCTTGCACACACAACGTAACAGAATTTGTTTCCGTCAGCGTCACTGTCGTCGCTATTACATAAAGTTCTGGTGGGTGACTCCGTTCTGTGACAATACTTATGCATATGACATTAAATGTTTTAATCAATATCTTTCCCATTTTCCATTTGTGCACAGGATTTCCTGCTCATGACAGTGTTACAACAAATGATGTCTATTGTTATATGAATGAAGCAGATAATAAATAATTACATATTCTGTAAGTCGAATAAAAATAGAACGATATAGTTTGACAAACCTTATCTCATTTCGAGATTTTGCTTTACGTTGAAACGTTAAGAACATTAATATGCATGTATGCAAACTCGAATATCACGCAAACTAGAAGAACAAGTATTCTAATAACGGTTTAAACAGTTTTAGAATTTTTATTAACAGACAAATTTTTTTATGTTAGTTTATCGAGTAATCAACATATTTATATACTGCTTTTAGGATGATGGTTAATATATGTCTTTGTTTCATAATTAAACTGTAATATTATTACATCAGAACTTAACACGCAATTTATTACGTTGAGCGCAATTAGGACTGAATGATGTTTCCTTTGTTGTAATTATATTTATGGTGATGATTTAAAACTCAATACATATTAAGCAATGGTAAGCTATATATATGCAAAAAAGGCTCGTTTGGGTCGAGAAAATATTTTACATAGAAGAGCGAGCAACGTTTCGACCTTCTTCGGTCATCGTCAGGTTCACAAAGAAAGAAAGAGGTAACTGACCGGAAGCTGACCACACGTTTGGAAGTGGTTGTGTAACTAAGTGTCGGAATGTAGAGGGCGGTGTTAGATGTTTGAATATATAATTTTATTTTATTATATTTAATATAGATATAAAGGCGTTCCTTTATATTGGTTTATTTTGGGTTTAAGTTGTTGTATAAGTAAGGCTTCTTTAATTTTGCGTTTGTTTATGTTTGTTTCTTTATTTAGTATTTGAGACATTCCCAGCAACCAATTAGAAACCTTTATAGAATTCACCACGATGAAGACAAAATTCATGTTCAACAACCACAACTATATACAAACAAATGGCCTAAGCATGGGCAACCCAGTATCACCAGTTCTAGCCAATATTTTTATGACACAAGTTGAAACACAAGCAATTAACACAGCATTACATCCACCACTATACTGGTACAGATATGTAGATGACACGATTGCGGGATTCAGATCTACAGAATACATACTTAAATTTTTCAATCACATTAACTCTATACATCCCAACATTAACTTCACATGTGAACAGGAAGAAAGCAATCAAATATCATTTCTTAACCTCAAAATTACAAGAACTAACACGCAATTTAAAACAGAAATTCACTGAAAAATCACCCATACTGGACTATACATTCCTTGGGACTCAGCACATGACACAAAGCAAAACTCAACATACTAAGAAACCAAATAAACACAGCCATATAACTATGCTCACCAGATAAAATTAACGATGAATTAGACAAAATAAAACAATACTTCATCAACATCAATAAGTGTCCTCCACAAACCGTAGAAAACATTATACGCACACACCTAGACAGAAAGCAAAATGAACCAACAAAAGTAAATATATCTCACGAATCAAAAAATCATGAAACCATATACTGCTGCATACCATATATTCCCGACATCAGCAGACAAATAACCAACATTTGGCAACACAACATAACCATACAAAACACTCAAATACTAAATAAATAAAGAAACATAAACAAACGCAAAATTAAAGAAGCCTTACTTATACAACAACTTAAACCCAAAATAAACCAATATAAAGGAACGCCTTTATACCTATATTAAATATAATAAAATAAAATTATATATTCAAACATCTAACACCGCCCTCTACATTCCGACACTTAGTTACACAACCCCTTCCAAACGTGTGGTCAGCTTTCGGTCAGTTACCTCTTACTTTCTTTGTGAACCTGACGATGACCGAAGAAGGTCGAAACGTTGTTCGCTCTTCTACGTAAAATATTTTCTCAACCCAAACGAGCCGTTTTTGCATACATATTTATCTACAAGTGGGTTTTCTCCACATCACTGAATGGTAAGCTATATACTCAAAGGTTTAAAACTTTCGGTATCTACTTTTATTGACACTGTTTATAAGCTGTATTTGAGGTTATTAATAAGAGAGACGCCATTAAATCAACGACAGTGTTTACTTAGATTCACTTTAGAGGCTGAAATTAAACTGTAAAACATCTAAGCGAAACGCGCATAAGAAAATGGCAACATAATAATAAGGTAAACTTGCTAAAAGTAAAATAACAAAACAAAAACGGTAGTTAAGACTTGACCTTTGGCTTAAAAGCAAGTACTATCGATTCAGAGACAAATGTAAAGTCATTAAAGCTATTACAAGCAATTAATCCATATTTTTTAACCACTCAGTTGTGACTGGCAAGTGGTTACGTCAAACACTGTTTCAAAGTGAAAATCCAGTTCATTTTCTGAATGTCGACTTTTTTTCCCTGTTCAGCGGCAAATGCGAGGGTTTATAATACTAAAATTAGTCGTACGGATCGTGGAAGTAATTTTTTATGTTAAATTATCATTATACAAAATTAATTTAGTTTCATAGAAAGAAACTGTAGTAAGTCTCAGTAGTAAAGAGTTCTGTAATAGTACAGTTCACCAAGTGAATGTTAATTTACTTCTTTAAAAAGTTTATTCCAACACAAACAAAAACAGACAGTGGAACATTGTAAGATCCTAACAATGACAAACGTATTAAACTTTGTAAAAATCGTTACAAACACAAAATTTGAAGGATCTTCCACGTTATAGATTCACTTTAACCAAAATATCCAAGAAATAAAGGTTGCGACTCCAAATAATAAAATAGGGTAGCTCTTAATAAGATTTGTATTGATACAGTATTCCACTCCGGAAATGTATTTTATTTAGTACACGAAAACACTGTAGTGCTTTTCGTTGTTCTATTACGATATATCAGGCTGTTGCATATGAAATACCGATCGTTCATATCCAAATTGAAACCAAATTTTTTTGTGGATGAAAGAAAAGCATTACCGTAAATTTGTCAGAATAATACATTATATATTCTGGTTCATTTCAAGCTCAGAAACTAACGCATGTTTATATTAATTTTTTCCCCTTGGATAAAATTAGATATTCGTGTAATTTTCTTGTACGAGTTCAAGCTTGGTCACAATTCGGAAACAGTAGCTCGTAATATCAGTTCACGTATTTAGTGATTGCATAGCTAATAAGCACACAGCACAGCGTTGGTTTAGACGATTTCGCTCTGGTGACACAAGCCTTGAAAATGAATCTTGGGGGTGCCCTCAAACAGCCATTAATGAGGAAGAGTTGAGGTCCTTAGTTGAATCAGATATCCGTCAAACTGTGACAGAACTTGCTAACAAACTTGATATTCAATATTCGACAGTTCACTGACATCTTGAAGCAAATGTTAAGGTAAAAAAGTTCGATAAATGGGTACCTGACAAACTGACTGAAAATCATCAAACAAGATGAGTTGAAATTTGTTCTTCACTCCTTATTCGAAACAAAAAGAAACCGGTTCTCCATAAAATTGTCACCTCTGATGAAAATTTGATTTTTACGACAATTAACGACGATCCGAACACTGGCTTGACCATGAAGAAGCACCAAAACCAGTTTTTCACCCTCAAAAGTTTATGATGAGTGTTTGGTAGTCCTTCAGCAGATGTGGTCAATTATGTATTCTTAAACCCAAAAGAAACAATCACAGCAAAGAAATACTGTTGTGAACTTGAAATTATGCATCAAAAGTTGTCATGAAAACATCCAGCAACAATCAATCACAGCTAACCCATACTGCTTCATGACAATACTCAATCTCATGTTTTGTAAGTTACTGTCAAAAAACTGAACGAACTTCAGTATGAAATATGAAACTTTACCTCATCCACCATATTCACCAGATCTTTCCCCTAGAGATTGCCACTTTTTTAAATGTTTGCAAATCAAAGGCAATTGAAAGTGCCTTTGAAGACTTCACTACATCAAAGGGCATCTAATTCTTTAAAGATGGCGTTTTTAAACTTACAACTCGTTGGCAGAAGTGTATTGAGTCTAGAGGAGTTAATTTTGATTAAATATATTAAACAACAAAAAGAAGTACTTTTTCACATTTTCTTCTAAAAATCCGTCAACTCATGTGCAACACCCTGATATCTACAACGAATCAAACATGCGTTAAATACATAACAAATCGCGTTAGGTTTAACTGAAGTAAGTATGAATCAAAAATACCTCAAAACACTAAATTTATTCACCTAAATTTTTCAAAATAAAACGTGTTTGTGTACCAGTTGTACCAGGGCCTAGAAAAAAGAACATATATTTGTTGAAATGATTTAGTTTACACTGCCTAATAATGTATTAGTTTTTCGTAGCTCACCGAGAATGTAGTGTAAACTGTGATTCAAAAGGGCAATAAAATGACAACTATATTAGATCATCTTTGCTTAATTAGTTTAAAATAATCAGTTTTAGCATTAACAGAACAGAATATATTACTTCGATTATCCTGACCTTAGCAACCATACTTCAAAAAAAAAAAAGAGAAGTTATTCAGTATAACTCATGAATTAAGTTACTTTTTATCCAAGAGTGCTCTCGTTTTTCGATATAACGCAACTAACAGTCACTTGGCGTTTAATTCTCGTCTTTCAAGATCTGCAAAAGTGGTTAACATGACACAAACTTTAAAATATGTACTCGTCATTAACAGGTGAAATTTAAAAACATACTCCATTTTCAGGTTTCAATTATATGGTTTTAAGATATTTTTATTAGAATTAACCATTAGATTGTGTTCTTTGTTAAAATTCCCAAAGAAAACTTGACGACTTTATTGGCCAGAGTTGGTTTGAGCCCAAAACATCCACTTTTGATACATTGTTTACTAATGTTTTGAAATTTTTTGAAATGAAGATTGCTTATGAAGATGAGGGTACGGTAGTGCATTTGTGTATCTGGGTTTTCAGAAAGTACTCAACAAGATGCCACATAAAAGACCTGTTAAAAGTCATTTATGTTGATCTGGGGGATAGATTAGTTCAATGAACATAAAACTGACTAGGTGAAAGAAAGCGGGGGTTCTTGGAAGTCAAATTGATTCAATGTCACAAATGGGATACATTAGAGCTCAGTTTTTGAATCTTTACTCTTTTTTATATAAAGGATTGACATAAATGAAACAGTGGTCAATAAATTTTATAGGATATTTAATGTTTGTAATATTTTTAGATGCGAGTATGATGCTGCTGATTTAGAGAAGAAATTATCTAAAGAGTAGAAAGAATAAGTGGCAGGTGACTTTTAATGCAACGTAATGTATGTTGAATATCACAGTTTGAATCATGAGTATAATTTTGATAGGAATAACCTTAACAGATTTATAGAAAAATAAGACTTTGGTGTACTAGTTGATTGGTATCTTAAACCATCCAAACAATATGATGTTGATATTTAAAGAAAAATGAATTTAGGTTGTTTACATAAAAATATGGAATACAAGCCTAAAGATGTTATAATTTCATTATGTAGATCATTCGTTAAACTACATTTGACGTTTTACGTCCACTCTTGGCCATCTTGCCCTAGAAAAACATTGAATTGTTGAAGAACGTTCAGAGTGAGGCTACAAGGGTGAAAGCTGTGGTGGAAAAGTTGTCATACGAGAACAGATTAAGATCTTCGAAATTGTTTTCTTTAAAATAAAAGTTAGGTGTTTAAAATTGTTAAGGAAATTGAGTGTTTATGTGCCATCTTTTTAAATTTTTTTTGGTTAGAATTGTAAGAGTAGAAGACAAATATAAATTATGTCAGTGTAGAAGTCATCTCCAACTAAGATAGTTTTATTTTTCTAATAATATGGTTGTTCTTTGTGTGTCCTTTTTAAAGAAGTTTAAGAGAAGGCTTGATAAGTATTCGAATGATAAGAGCTGACCTTGAGTGACTTGTTTTTATTTTAAAGTTTATTTTAGTAGCCTAGATTAACCAACAGGTCATTTTATATCATAAATATGTAAATAACGTTTTGAAATTCCAAATATATTTATTAAGTAGTTGACCACCACCCAAGAGGAAACTGAGGCATTTGTTTAAAATCTTTAGTGATTATTAAAGTGTTATGCAATAAAAATAACATTAATATTCTCTAAGTCATCTGTGTCAATAGAATATCGTAGACTTGACGTTCTCTCGTAGACTTTTGAAAGGACTTAGACCAACACAGACGTTCAAAGAAACTTTGATTTGCGTATAGTAAAAACAATAAGTGAACTATAACAAAAAATATTACAGTAGTCTTTTAATTATTACGATTATCTGACACGCATTGAACTTTAGACAATAAAAGAAAAATATTACTGTAATAAACTTATTATATAACACAGACAAAAAATGGAAAATTTCGAGAAACGGAAACTAATAACCCCACATAACAAAAAGGAAAAATAAAATAAAAATTAGATAATCTGGAAAACACTGATTGCTAATTTTATATAAGTATTCAATCCTTATATTTAATGTTACAAGTTAACTACATAAAGCATTAATAACACTTTACTGATCTATATTCTGACTTCTAAAAAATATTAGGTGTGAGCTCCATGTCATCAAAGTTCTTCATGGTGCTTTCCCTACTCATGAATTTATTACTTCGGTTTTACTTTCCTCTTATGAGTTTGATTAGCAAACAAGTCAGTGTGTATTGGTATTTTCAATCTGGGCAGTACTTAAAACGAAACACTGACTAATGAGTTGCATCACAAACCCCGAGGTTCACATTGAACCATCCATACTCTTGAGCTATTGACCAGAAGGGCAATTAGCCAACAGTATCCACGAGTTACACGGCTACAAAATAATAATATTGACTACAAATGTTATAATACTTCCACATATAAAAATGTAAAGCATGAATAAAGGACTATTGCAACTCGAATCTTGAATTTTCCAATACTCAGTCCTGCAATCTAACTGTTAGGCTCCACCCGACCTAGAAATAAGAACATTATAATAGTAATATATTGTGATTAACCCTAATGCACTGTTAGAAATGCATCAAATATTATATGCAGAACCTCTCTAAAATCTGAAACTTAATTAGTTTACTCCTTATGTTTGTTTCAAAGATCAAGTATGCTATTTTATAAACACATTCAAGAAGCCGCTGCCATTACTAAAAGATTTATTTCATATAGGTTTTTCATATTTTTTCTCTCTTTTTTAATTCACTTCGAAACATGAAACTGCATATGTACACCGTTAAAAACCGGATTTCGGTACTCATGATGGGCAGAGTGCAGATTGTGTAGCTTTGTGCTTAATTTAAAGAAACAGACAATAAATGAAACATGGAGAGAAAAAAAGAATATTTACATGCGTATAACGTTCAGATTAGCATAAATTCAAAACATTCTTTTCTCGCACCCTCGTGCATAAACAAAATATATCAGTTTCAAAGTAGTATATCTCAAACGATTGAGGTTTGTTGTTAATCTTCACCGTGTAAAAGCACTTATTTAACCTTATCTGACTTCGCTATCTATGTAACAGCTGTGGAAGACTAGGAAGCTATTTTCTTAATAATGTAAAAATACTACTGTTTTGTTAGATTGGTTTTAAAAACGCTTGAAGCCTTAAAGCATTTTTTTGCATACATTTCTTACCCCCAGAGGTATATATTGTGAAAAGTGGTACATGTCAGGGTGATTACGATGTCTAAATTTACTGCTTCCTTTGACCTAATGTGTATACCTTTCTTTGGAAAATAAAGAAGAGTAAATATGCTATGCCGCAAAGTAAATTAAGCTTTACTAGAATTCGCAAAAAAATGCAGCACTTTCAAAATAAATAAAAGATTAGTGCAAACTGGTGACATTTTCAGCGAAAATTAGCCCAGTAAATCAATATGTTGGAAACTGAAAACTTCACCAACTTTCAGTAAAGCGTCTCACTTATTTAACTATTTTGAAAATTAAATAAACAAAATATTTAACTCAGAAATATTTAAACAGAAAATACAAATAACACAAAGAACATTGTTAAAAAGGGTTTGTTTGTTTGGAATTTCACGCAAAGCTACGCGAGGGGCATCTGTACTACCTAGCAGCATGAAGTACTGACATCTTGTTAATTTATAATATTTAATGCAGTACTCACTTCACTTGAAGGAAAGAATTTTAATTTCATAACACATCACTTCTAAATTATCGTTTGTAATAAAAAGTATTAAACATCTAAGAGTACTATGAAATATTTTGTCTGTTTGTTTGTTTGCTTTTTGAATTTTACGCAAAGCTACATGAGGGCTATCTGCGCTAGTCGTTCATAATTTAGCAGTGTAAGACTAGAGTGAAAGCAGCTAGACGTTACCACCCACCACCAACTCTTGGGCTACTCTTTTACCAACGAATAGTGGGATTCACTGTAACATTATAACGCTGAAAGGGGAAGCATGTTTGTTGTGACTGGGATGGTTATGCCGCATAATACTATATTATGGAAATAAAATGTAGGTATTAAAATATATACACATCATATTATAAACTGGTTAGACATGAAAATACCTAAAAATATATCTAATCTTTGCAGGAGATTATACAACAAAAACATAAGATAAAAGTTACTTACTATCCATATTTCACTAAATTTTATTCCACACAACTTAAGAGAATCATAATAAATTATTCTTAACAATTATTTCCAGAGAAAAATGTACACATGTAATATAATCAATATAATATTAGACATGTGCACTTTATTGAAATAACGATCATACAAAATTTTTATGGACCCGCAGTTTGTTTCTGAATTCCACGCAAAGCTACTCGAGAGCTATCTGCGCTAGCCGTTCGTAATTTAGCAATGTAAGACTACAGGGAGGAAACTAGTTATCACCACCCACCGCCAACTCTTGGGCTACTCTTTTTAAAAACAAATAGTGAGATTGATCATAATATTATAACGCCCTCACGGCTGAAAGGATGAGCCCGTTTGGTGTGACGAGGATTCGAACTTGAGATCCTCAGATAACCAGTCGAGCGCTCTAACCACCTGGCCATGCTGGGCAGTTATTCTACGACGGGAGTGGGAAAGAGTTTCACTGATTTTAGTATTCACTCCAATGTTTAAATAATACCTTAACACAGAGGCGATTAATGTTAAGATTAAAACTGTATAAACAACCTCGGAATATACGTATTGCGTGGTAATGATTATGAAGAACAACCAGCATTATGAAGAATGAGGTTAGATTAAGATGGTCAAATAAGTGACGAACTATCCAACCCTCATGATGTGCCATCTAAGAATCCACAGCGAAGGAGAGTATTCAAAGACTTTTCCATTCCTTTAGGGGTAAATATCTATCTTTTTCAAATATTTACCCAATTAAGGCCACAGAAATTTCTTCTCTACACATTTACACCTCCTACAATGATTACCATGTGGTTGGTGTGTTGATCAGAGCTGATATTGTATTAGCCGATCTTGGTATATAATTACCTGATAAAATATGTCGAACTTCCTCTGCTGTGCAAGCCTTGGAGGTGTGGTTTTAATTTGATTTTCTTCACACCTCAATATTTTTTCTTTCAGATTGAATGGATAATTTTAGTGATATATTACAAAAGGTTTCTAATAAATCTTTTTCACTTATAATTCGTATTGGAAGGTTCGAAAAATCTTTGTCTTACGTTGCGAAATTATTTTAACATACATGAATTTTAACGAACGTTTAGTACAATTTTTTCTATAGAACGAGAAGCAGTATCAACACAGATGACGTGATTAGCATATTGTATGCATGAAAAACGTGCGTGTTTATTAATTTATTTTTCTCTGTAATTAAAAAATTAAATATTCATCCTGAATGACGTCTTATGCACAAGTGGGCTAAGCAGTCAGGTAATAAACCGTTGAAAATCAGGTATCATTGTCGTTAGTTTTGACCTACTAATCTGAGAAAGAAGGCAGCTAGTGAAAAACAACCACAGGGTTTTTGTCAGTGTCTTTTCAAATGAATAACAAGATTGACTGTGACACAAACCTAGATCCTTCGATCTACAATCCAACACCTAATATACTAGACAATGCCTGGACCGTTTCTATAAGTAATTCTTTAACACCGAATGAGATGTCTCTTCAAAAGCCATGTAGTTGTTTTTTCTAATGTTTTTATTGCGCTATCTGTTGTATCCACTGTGCGGAATCGAACTCTCGATCTTAGTGCAGACTTACCGCTGTTCCACTGAGGGTTAACTGATAGAGAGAAGAGCTTAGAGTTTGAGCAAGGAAATTATTTATAGATATAGGTAATGACGCTAATTTTAAATAAAAAATTTTCCCCAGTAAGTGTGTATTGGGATCAGGGACTTAAAATTTGAAAAATAATAACAAATATTCCTTTCAACCGAATAGGTGTTTTACGTTGACAAATATAAGTATGGTATCTTTCATGTTAAGTGTTCTATTAGTGTTATGAGAGGTGGATTGGTTCCCAAGTAAATTTGAAATTGTCTTAAAAAACTACTAACAGTGTTAGAGGATGCCCAAAATAAGGCAGGTTATGGGCAACACCAAACCCCGGCTAGGTGAAAGTAATTTACCTACATTTTTATACTTGATATACAACTACATCAAGCTATTGTATGTTGTATATGTAATCACACCAAAAACATTCAAAATAAAATTAAATCTAGCCAATTTCTTTCCGTTTTAGTCCAGCTGTGAAACCAAAATTACTGCATGTCATCGACTAGTTTCAGTTAAGGACTTTAGTAACAGAGAGAAAGACTTCCACCGGAAAGCCCTGTCTTACAACAACACCGCACCCCAAAATACCACATACAGACGCACGTATCATCTGAGACCTCGAGTCTTTTGAGATTTCTAAATTCTACCTATATGATGATTCCCGCTGACATTAAAGTGTTCCTTTTGTTGTTGTTTTGGATTTATAGGATAAACATGCCATGTAGCTTGAGCCAGATGCAAAATATCCAATCAGATGTGACCTAGGGGTTAGGCCCGGCATCACCAGGTGGTTAAGGCACTCAACTCGTAATCCGAAGGTCACGAGTTAGAATCCCCGTCACACCAAACATGCTCGCCCTTTCAGCCGTGGAGGTGTTATAATGTTACGGTCAATCTCACTATTCGTTGGAGTAGCCCAAGAGTTAGCAGTGAGTGTTGGTGACTAGTTGCTTTCCCTCTAGCCTTACGCTGCTAAATTAAGAACGGCTAGCGCAGATAGCCCTCGTGTAGTTTCGCGCGAACTTCAAAACAAACCAAACCTAGGGATTAGGTTTAATGATAATTCGAAATAGTATTAGACTACTGCAAAGTTGTACAATGAGAACATAAGGTAAATGTGGATTTTTTAAGTAATTAAAAAGAGTAAATATACACTTCTTAAAGGCAAAAAAAGGAAATTTCTTTTTTGTAATTAGTACTGAACTCTTTTCATCCCCAAATAAAGTCTTAGAAAAATGGCACTCGTCACCGACATCGGAATTTTCGTACTAACGAGTACAAATTCAGTCTAGGCTTAGTTGATGGCTTTCGCTCTGTTTGTAAACGGCTAGTAATATGCTACACAGACAGCAGCTGCATATGACAAGATCAAGAAAAATTAACTGATTATATGGGGAGTCGTCTACAGTTAGATCTTTGTGCTAATGTAGCCTGACCTAACTGGTTCCATTATTATGAACGATAATGTTTGTACTAGAAGCGCAGGTATTGGAATTGAGAGTCTTTTATATAAACTTATCATGAGTTGGTTCGACTTGTATATCCCCAGACCTCTCTTAATAGAACATATTTAAGACCGTATTTACTCATGAACTTCGCGTGTATCTCACCCTTCATAAACGCTAGATAAACTGGAAAAACTTTAGCGAGAGCAAAGTGAATAGAATAATTTCTCAGGACTAGAGTTAAGAGAAATACAAGATCTGGTTGGTCCTATAATGTAGCTGTAAGTGCTTCTAAAATAGAAAGTGTGACGCCATAACATAATCTATTATGATTTTGTTGCCTTAGAAAAAACAATTTATTTCACTTTTATTAATAGCGTTTAATTTATAATTTAGGTAAGATGTATAATTTATTGGTTCCAAATTTCTTTCTTAAGTAAATAAACATTGCACACCCTAAACAACTGGCATGAACCTTTTATTCTACAAAAAAGAGAAACACTCACAGTTTATGAATGTTTTGAAGATGTTTCTTGAAGCATTCTAAACAAGAAGTGTAATTTGCGTTGCTGTATTATACACATCATTGTCTATCTCAAAGAAGATGTGTTCTACAAATATCAAAAAGTACCACGATATTCGTTTTCTAGGAGGTGTTTACTATCTGAATATCAGATTTTATTTATTCTGCGATGTTCAAATGAGGTTAAAACTCTAAGCTAAACAAAAAAGTTTAAGTGGGATGTTTTTTGTTTTTTAATTAACAATCCTACATTTTAAACATCCAAGCTTTCGTGCTTTATAATAAATCAACTTGGTTTCCCAAAAATATGTAACTTAAAGAATTAAATACTTTAAAAGGCATGTAACTGATATTAGAATACAGAGTCTGGCGACAGGTTCCGTGAGATCGAGGTTTCAAACATTTAATTTGGTAGCCACAGATTTTTGTGAGCTTTTTTATCTAAGCTTTTATTTTTATAATCTAACAATCTTCACTGACTATTCAAATGAAACTGCTGGCTAGCCTGAGATTACAATTTATAAGACACTAACTGTAGCTTCAACAGTCATTTCTTTGTCCTGTTTCAAGAGATCGCACACGATTCTTAAAATACGAACCTGAACAGGTGCATTACAGTGGCTTCTTGGAAACATTATGTTATCTTCAATGTATGAACACTTCTTCATTAGCTTCAATATATATTCAACAGGGTGCATGGGTAACTAAGGAACAGACGTTATCCACGTGTCGCCATAGCATACATTCGAACCATGAATATTTTAATATCATTTTTATCCTACTTTACATAAATAAATTTTCATGTATGTATAACTATGTGTGTATTTAACAACTGATAACATTAGTTGCTCTTAAGTTTTTTGCATGATCACCCTACGCATGGAAAATGAGCCTTATTAATTTCAATATGCTTCAAGTGTAAAACAATGTTCAGTTTATTTATACAATTAAATTTTCATTAATTATAATTATTTTGTTGTTCCAGAATAAATCTACATTGGACTTTGTTCTAATAATCAATAGTCGGATTTTAGCGCTGTAAGTACATAAACTTATTACTATCCCACCAGGGACGTTTTAATTTACAGTAATTCATGGATATTTTTATACTTATCTATAAATATATCATTATTTCAGTTTTTGATCCTAGCTGCTTGGCACCGAAGCGAAAATACTTGAAATACACTTTGGTTATATCAATCTCGTTTATAAACATATTACTTAAATTTTAGTGGCAGTAATAAAGCAAACTTTCATAGATAAATTTACTTTTTCTGAGCATGGCAAGTTGGTTAGAGTGTTTGACTCGCAATCTGAGGATCGCTGGTTCGACTACTACTTCCTCTCCCTAAATATGTTCGCTCTTTCACACATGGGGATGTTAATAAATGATGTCAAACCAAATAATAGTATGATTTACCAAGAGCTGGCAGTAGGTGAATTAAACAGCAAATAACCCTCGTAAAATTGTTCTCAAAATTCCAAACTTTCTTTTCGCTTAAAATTTGTATACACAGTGCTGAAATTAAGCTGTCTCATTATATTTTAGGATTTTAGTACAAATATAGTAATATGATATAATATAAAAGATTCATTATATATAACACAAATAAGAAACTTCTAATTTAAGAGTTTCGGCTTATATTAACTTCAGGAATTTTTTTATTATTATTTTAAGAATATGGTAACTCACCAAAATATTGCTAATTGTTTTAGGGATATGGGATATAGTATATGATGACACTTATAAAAGTTCAAACAGTTATACTATTCCTAGTATCAATATGGTTATCACACTCTTGTTTCCCAAAGTACCACATGACAAACGTGTATAAACCAAAATTTTGTTTAGTGAAGGCCGCTCTACGAGATAGTTTGAAACAAAATATTATATTTCAGTAGGAGCTCTACAGAAACTATGGAAATGGTACCTTAACACAATACTGTTGACAATAGAATAGGTTAAGGTAAGAAGATCCCACTCTTCAAAGTGATGTTAAGTAACACATGGTACGATATTTACGTGATACATGACAATCTAGTAACCTATCTGTAAGTAAGAACATGAAAATACCTAATAAATGTGTAGTTGTTAAAAACAAAGTACTGCTAATGGAAGATAAGGGTACCAAAAGGGGAAAATAGGCAACAGATAAAAAAAAAGTGATGAGGAAAAAGGTGTAAGAGTGTTCTCTTTAGATACGGATCCATATTGTTTGATAACAGTTGGTTTGTTTGATGGTTGCGAGGAGTTTTGTTTGTTT
Source organism: Tachypleus tridentatus (assembly GCF_004210375.1). Classification (NCBI taxonomy): domain Eukaryota; kingdom Metazoa; phylum Arthropoda; class Merostomata; order Xiphosura; family Limulidae; genus Tachypleus; species Tachypleus tridentatus. The sequence continues at coordinate 6,919,290 of NC_134827.1, read as the reverse complement.
TTTTATTGTTAACTAAAAGCTTTTTCATCAGAGATAGTGAAACCCAACTGTTAGCATTTCAGCTCTCAGACTTACCTTCATAATCGCAGAGGTAATAATGGTATTATGGTCAAAGTACAAATTTACTGTGAGGCGTACCAGAGGATCAGTACAAGTTGTAGGCTGCATCTCAGTCAGTGGTGTAAGAGATCTACAAAAATAAATGGAATTGTGGAGAGTAATGCGGAACATTTGTAGCAATATTTAATAACTGACAAATTTGTGCTGACATGAACGCAAGATGATGTACTGCTCTATTTAAAGCAAATCCAAAATATACGTAAGTGCACTATGAACTTTATATGTTTATGAAATAATGTGATGTAGAAAGACACTGGTATATTAAGACAATCAAAAATTAACAACTAGAATATATGAACGAAAAGAAACTAAATATTGGAGCAGTTTGTTACAAAATATAAAAATGTTACAGAACAGAAATATCGCATCATTCATCGTCTTAAAAAGATGAATACAGTGTTTGTTTGTTTTTAAATATCGCGCAAAACTACACGAAGGCTATCTGCGCTAGCCTTATATATTTTAACAATAAAAAACTAGTGATCCCCATCCAACTCCAACTCTTGTGTAAAAGACTTTGAATATGCATGTTGCGAATTTGAATCCCGTCACCGAACACTCTAACCACCAGGTCACTTCAACCTCCAAAACTCGTAATAAAAGTTACCCGGAATCTCGTCTCTTTTATTGTTTCTGTCAACACTCTATTGTTTGGAAACCAAGATATTTCAACAGGTCGTTAAAGTCCACAATTACTGTTTTATGATCGCTTAATGATCGTACATTTACTTTATTATTTATTAAAGAACGTTCTTTGTTTATTTTGTAAATTCAGTGGCTCAGCGACAAGTCTGAAGACTTGTAACGCTAAAAACTGGATTTTTATACCAGCGGTGGATATGCCATTGTCCCAGCACATTCGTAAAATATGCAATAAACTTTATTTGTTTGTTTGTTTTGAATTTCGCAGAAAGCTGCATGAGAAATATATGTGCTAAACTTCCCTAATTTAGAAATGAAAGTCAAGAGGGAAGGCATCTAGTCATAATTCCACTCTAGTCAACTCTGTGCAGCTCATTAGCTCCAGAGCTAATATTTTACCAAAAACTAGTGGGATTGATCGTTACATTATAATGCTTCCGCGGTTGTAATGGTGAGCATATTTGATGAGATGGGGATAAGAACCCGCAACCCTCAACTGCGAGTCTAGACCCCTGACCATCTGGCAATGCCGGGCCTGAAGACATGTTTACAGTTTAATGTTTCATCTCAAAAAAGAGAGCTCGGGGAGGAAGATGTTAAGACTAGAAGAATACAAAGTTATAACTAATCACTATTTATACAAATATCCTAGAATATACATTCATCCTATAAAAAAAGCGACTGATTGATTATTTTTTGACATTGCTAAACTGTTTATTGGTTCTTATAATTTGCCACCAGAAAACGTAACTACTTTGTTCACCACGGGTGTCGAAATCAAATTTTTAGCTTAGTAAGCTGACTGATTTGGCACTGAACCTCCGTAAAGTAAAATTGTTACTACCTCTTATTTCGTTCACTGCATAATTTTTAGCACTTCGTTGAACCAAATATGTAAAATTAAAAGCACTAAAACCTATTTGTACTACAAAAACCTAGTTTGAATTTCGCACAAAGCTACACGAGGACTATATGCGCTAACCGTTCCTAATTTAGCAGTGTAAGACAAGATGGAAGGCAGGTAGTCATCATCATCCGCCGCCAACTCTTGGGCTACTCTTTTATTAACGAATAGTGGGATTGACTGTCACATTATAACGCCCCCACTGCTGAAATGGCGAGCATGTTTGACGGGGATTCGAACCCGCAACCCTAGAATTACGAGTCGAGTGATTTAACCACTTCGCCATGCCGTGTCCAAAAACCTAATAGCGGCTAAAAAAAATTAAAACTGGCCTTAATAATTAAGGAGAATACTTAAAGACCAATCACGAAAAAACAAACATTGCTCGGGTTTAGCCATTTCTTTATGGAAAGAAAGCCTTTTCCCACATAAATCCCAATCATATTATAATAAAGTTGATTTTGTGCAATTGTGGTTTCTACAAAAATCCGTATCCTATTACAGATTATACTAATCACTCAGTTTACTGCTAATTCGAGACAGTGATAATCTATGGCTGAAGGAGTCATGATGTACTGAACGGAAGTATTATACCGTGCTTCGTTTAACCTTCGGCACCTAAAATTAATTATATTTTATATGAAACTGCAGACCCAGTCAACCAAACACCTCTTTGATAAAATCTTTAATTATCTCGGAAATTCTAAACCTACATATGAGGGAGTTCAGAGAATGCAGCGACTAACCTTGAGGCTGGTTCGTAACATGGTGATAATATAGTTTAATTCGTGCGTATCTAGTAGCGTTGCAAATCCTTGTCAGATGTAAAAGAATATAAATATGTCTTAAAAAAACCTTTGAACTACAAGTAATAATTCGTGAAGTTTTCTAAGTTGTATGTCAGGTTATAAAGTTACATCAAACATTTATATCTAGTCATATGCACGTTATCTCAAACGACTAACTGCCTTTAAAATCTGCGACAGCTCTTAATGTACAAAATCTTAACTTCATGGTATACTATTTGAAATTACTTTATTTTAGTGTATATTACTTCAATATAAAAAATTACAAAACGCGGGTAAATATATTTAAAATATCCATGCAAATATTTAGCACGTGAAACTCGCCAACTTCATGAAATGATAAAATGTTGGACATATATACAAGCTACACCCTCTAATACAAACATCAATAATAGTCGAAGACATGGTAACAGACAACCCAGAAAAGAAACAAATATTCTTTGGAGAAAAGCAACACTTAAAATAATAATTTGCATTATTTCCTTTGCAGTAAAGCAATTCTAGAAATACCCGTCAGAGCCAGGTGCTTAAGGTATTCGACTCGTAATCTGAGGGTCGAGGTTCGAATTCCCGTCGCACCAAACATGCTCGCACTTTTAGCCGTAGGGGCATTAAAAAGTGACGATCAATCACACTCTTTGCGGGGAAAAGGGTAGCCCAAGACTTGGCGGTGGGTGATAATTACTAACTGCCTTCTCTCTAGTCTTGCACTGCTAAGTTAGGGATGGCAAGCGGAGATAGGCCTCGTGTAGCTTTGCGTGAAATTTCTAAACAAACAAAAGTTTTAGAAAGAAAAACAAACGGTATTACGACGTTTCACTGTCGTCATTTTACTTCCGGTCAGTTGACTTTCGACACATGACTGCGCCTTACCCCACTGTCACAGACATGCCGGTCAGTTGACTTTCGACACATGACTGCGCCTTACCCCACTGGCACAGTGACATTTCACTGTGTAAGGCAACAGAAACACTGGGTTTCGATACTCGTGATGGGTAGACCACAGATAGCCCATTGTGTAGCTTCGGGCTTAACTTCAAACAAACAGACATTTGACTACCGCAACATTTTATTGCCATAATAAATGACTGTCGGTGCATTTTACTGCCAGCAAATAATTATGTTCTGAAAACAAAACATTTCCTAACACAGTAAACGACTTTATTCTCAAAAATTACAGTGAACTAATAAACTATCACACTAAACTTGATTAAAAGTAAAACATAACAATAATAAAGTAATTGAATAATGTGATGGAACAAAAGAGCCTATTTCTTTAGAGCAAATAAGTTTACTATCATTTATGTTTTGCATGGATACAGATTTTATGACGTAATTTTCATGTTTAAGTTTATTTGACAGGACAATGGTTGCTTTTATAATGTTCTGATAATATACTTTCTATACATGTAAAAATCTTTAAAATGGATTAATTAATTGCCTTATTCCTTTGCTAGCAGTAGAATATCGTAAAAACAGAAACACATCAATAATGAAAAAAATCTATATTATAGAAAACATGAGATACGTAACCTTTGCTTATTAACATAAATATGCTGTATAAAAAATATATTTCATCAGACTGTACACAGATTATATTATGGGTATTTTCTCCACATAGAACAGTGGAACTAGTTCACAGTGTAAAACCAACTTGTGTGAAATGTTTTATACTATCTTTTCCTATATGTGCTTTTAGAAAGTTTCGAACAAATTTCTGATTCCACGAATCAAGATAAGTAACATAAAAATAACAACAGAAAAGATTTTATACTAATAAGAAAAATGAAATAAAATAGTTACTTATGAAAGATATGTAATTCTGAACATTTTTAATGTGCTTAAACTATATCAATGCACAATTACAATAACGCACAATGTTTTATCACCTTTTAAAATTAGAATAGATTACAATAAAAATACAAACGAAAAGCTATTATAAATTACCTGAAGCAAAAATAAATGAAGGTTATTTAAAACAAGTTCAATAAATTCAATATATGTTAAAACATACGCTAATGTTAAAAAAAATGATTAATAACACGAAAATAACGTTTTAAACTAACATGCGTGTAGTTACTGTTTCTTTGAGGTTAAGCACGAAGCTACACAATGTGCTTACTGTACTCTGCCGACCAGCGATGTCGAAACCCTGTTTCTACCGTTGTGTGTTTGCAGACATAGTGTTGTTCCACTAAGGACGTGGGTTGGGGGCTTGTATAATTAAAAGCATTCAAACTAAAGTGTATTGTGTTATAATGTTCTTGTATTTTATGAGTATTGTGTGATCAAGTTTGATCTAATTTTAAATAATACATTTCCTGCAGATAAGCTTCAAATTTCGAGGGATGTGATTTCAATGTATCATGTTGTATTAATAATAAGAAAAAAGTTTTAAAAACATAACCATGTCGTACTGTTTTTAACATCGACAATTACATTAATTTAAATTTTATAACTATTCGTGGTTGACGTTGAAGCTTATTTTAAGCAAACCGATACAAAACATGTATTACTGAAATCATACCAACCATTGCTCTGAGACTAAAAATAATATTTACCACTATGCACCAGAACCTTCAACAGAAATGAAGAAATGACAGTTGATTTCCTTATAACCCATAATTTTAACACTGCTTATTTAAAAAAAACCAAAAAACTCTCGTGTTTGTAAAGAATTATGTCTGTGGTACACCATTAGTTCCACAGTTCATCCATTTTCATGAGTTTCACCTACGATATTACCCGCATGTTTCACGGATATCTTAACTGCTGCGAGGCAGTCTAGTTCTTTGTTTAAACCAACTGTGAATAGGTTATACATAGCAGAAGATATTGTAATCTTTCAACACCTTCAAACAAATAATTTTCTTGTCATCTCATCGTGAAGAATCTATAAGCAAAAAGCGTAGTTACCATATATGAGGAATGTTTTACATAGCACTCTGGAAAGAACTTACAAGTTACAAAGGAAATTTTTCACGTAAGAAATTTGCCAGAAAAACTGTTTACGTCTTTAAAAAAATAGCAAAAGAAACAAAGTAACTTTTGAGTTTTTTAATAAAGACAAAATTCACTGTTTTTAAGTGTTAACGTTTATTATCAACCAGTTTCACATTAATACATAAATTATTAGGGAAGCGAGTTAAATTCTATTTCAAAAACAAAAACATATATATCAATAAATGTATTGATATCTGTTTAACGGGGCTCATTTCAGAAGAATAACTAACATAAAAGTAGGGACTGTCGCGAAAATTCTCATATACCACTTTGATTATAGTTTTGTTGTTCTCAGAACCACCCACTGTTATTCGTAGTTTGTTTGTTTGTTGGGTTTCGCGTAAAGCCATTCAAATTTTCAAGTGAATGACTAAAGGGAAAGCAGCTAGATAACACTACCCACCGCTAGGTTTTGGGCTATTATTTACCAACAAATAGTAAAATTTACCGTCACGTCATAAAGATCCTACTGTTCAAAAGGTAAACATGTTCAACGTGGGTTTCGATCCTATCTACCACGTTAGTATCATATTATGTTAGGCCATTGTATTTACAGAAGCTAGTCCCGGTTGTTCTATGTTTTGTGTTAAGCAAGCCAATAGTATACGATCAAGACAAAAATATGTTCATCATCACTAAACATTCGTGTTACAACATTAAGTTACATAAATTACCACAGTAAGAACAGCTGGCTTGTCTTATACAGTTTCTATTGACCATATAATAAGATGTGTCACAAATCAACTGACATGTGCTTAACTTCACTCACCATTAGAAAAACAAATAGAATGAAACAAAGTTTATTTGTTTGTTGTTGTTTGTTTTGTTTTGTTTTTTACTTTCGCGCAAAGCTACACGAGAGCTGGTTGCGCTAGCCGTCCATGATTTAGCAGTGTAAAACTAGAGGAAAAGAAGCTAGCTAGTCATCACCACCCACCGCCAACTCTTTGGCTACTCTTTTACCAACGAATAGCAGAATTGACCATCACGTTATAACGCCCCCACGGCTGAAAGGGCGATCATGTTTGGTGTGGCGGGGATTCGAATCCGCGACACCTGGATTACGAATCGAACGCCTTCGCCCACCTTGCCATGCAGGGCCGTAACAAAGGTCATATAAAGATTTAACGGCAATCATTTCAAATCAGGTAAATGGAGAATTATTTTATTTTATTTTTAGAGAACTTTAAAGTTATTGTATATATATATATTGTAAAGGAAATTATTACTTTCAAATTATTAAAAATATTTAAAGAAATAATTTTAAATGAAAGAAAAATATAAATGTTTTATCTTGGATGTTATTTCTCTTTATGATTTTTGTACTACTGGCGATTATAGGTTTTCTTTCTCTCAATCGGTTAAACAGGGTATTGAATCCGGCAAGTAACATCGTGGGTCATTTCCATAGCAACTTTGCAAACTTCTTGAATATATTTAGTATATTCAGCCTGATTGGTAGAAGTCTTTCAATACAAGGGTTAAATAGTCATGCAGAAAAATGACCCCACCTCTTCCCAAATATAATTAAACCACACTTGACAAGTTCTGGAACGTGTCATTGTTGTTAGCCGCAGTCTATAGAGGTAATGAAACAATCAATATTTATTACCAAAAAAACTTTGTAACTTCTCCACTTTTCTACCATTAGAAATCCTTGTATTAATTTTATTTTAATTAGCTTTTCTGCTTATTGTTTTATAACATGCTGATTTTGGCTGCCATTTGAATTGTAGGCTAATGATTTACAGACTTCAAAAACCTTATACAATGAAAATTATTAGTGGTAGTTTACTGTTATTGGTATTTAAGAGCATTATAAATGAATTCCGTGCAGAGACATTAAATCGAGTATACGCCAGTATTTTTCAGTTGTAACATATCCGCACACACCAAACATGCTCGCCCTTTCAGCCGTGGGAGTGTTATAAGTTAAGGTCAATCCCACTTCGTTGGTAAAAGAATAGCCCTCGTGTAGCTCTTGCGCGAAATTTAAACCAAATCAAACCAAACCATATCCATACATATACTCTACACCTTTTTTATACTACTAGCTAGAAATTTCCGTCCTTAATAACGGATGAAAATGTCTTAAAACATCTTTACAAAGAATACATTACAAATACTGGAATTTATTTCTTATACGATTACTTCTAAATTTTGATTAATTTTAAACTATCATTGAGCACAAAGTAATAATAAGACGAAGATTCTGGGAAAGTATGGGCTGGCAGCCATATTGTGGGTCAAAAGTTCCTAGGTTCGCGCAGCATTACCGCTGAATACATTCCGCAGTTTGAATCTTGAGTTTCTTATTAAAGCGACGGTCAGTGTCACTTTTCGGATTAAAACCGAACAAAGTCCTTCTAACAAGAACTGACTGCTCTTCTTCCGGTTAGTAGTTTAAAATTAATTAGGAATAGAAGTGGTTTGGCTCATTTGCACAAAAGATGTTGTTCAGGTTGAAAATACAAATACTAAATACGACACACAGCTGCTATATTATGGGTTGCTAAATCGTATTCGTAATGTTTAAGCTAGCGGCAACAAATACAGTGCTTAAACTCAATTATCTGGAATACGTGAATAAAAATATGAAATATATATAATGTAATACTGACAGGATGGAAGAGAGAAGTAGAGAGAACAAGTAAAAGAGTTTAATTCTACTACACATTTTCCTACATTAATGCCAAGTTAAATCTCTAAATAGTCAATATTTGGACATTTTTTTAACTGTATAATAACAGGCCTCGCTAATGTTTATGCTTAATTATCTATATAGAGAGGCCTGGCATGGCCAAGCGCGTAAGGCGTGCGACTCGTAATTCGAGGGTCGCGGGTTCGAGCCCGCGTCGCGCTAAACATGCTCGCCCTCCCAGTCGTGGGGGCGTTATAATGTGACGGTTAATCCCACTATTCGTTAATTAAAGAGTAGCCCAAGAGTTGGCGGTGGGTGGTGATGACTAGCTGCCTTCCCTCTAGTCTTACACTGCTAAATTAGAGACGGCTAGCACAGATAGCCCTCGAGTAGCTTTGTGCGAAATTCCAAAACAAACAAACAATCTATATAGAGCTCACAAGTAAGTACAATATCGATAGAAAAATAAAACCTTTCTTCATTTTACAAACGAAAGGAATGCTTAGTTTTCACTTCGCCTTCTTTTGGTTGAGTGGTGATTTTTTTTCTGAAAAGAGAACTGTTGTAGTTCTAAAACTTAACATAGTATGTATGTTTTCCAATGAAGTCGTAGTCCTCCAACGTACAAGTTGATTTTAGTAACAAAAGAGTGACAGAACGTTTTTAGTCTTAACTTTTAATTACATTGGAAAAATATAATAGGGAAAGTAAAAGAAAAATAGAGACTACAGTATTATCTGTATTGATTTACAAAGCTTTGTCGGTTGTAGACGTCCAACACATTATTTATACAACTAGTGAAAATGACGAAATAAAGAGGGAAACATGAAAGTCATATTAAAAAGTTTTGAAAGCATTCGAAACATTGATGCGTTGTATTGTGAGTATCTTACTTGTATTTGTAGTATCTTATTTAAATAACTAGGCATTATTTTGGATGTTACTAAGATTCGCACAGTTCGAAACTAAACATTCTAGATCCAGGAACAAGTTACAAGAAACCATGAAATCCACCTGCACTCTCTAAAAGTAATTAATAAGAAACGCCTACAGATTGTAGTCTGAGATAAACAAAGAGCTTAAAATTACAAGATAATATTTTATTTTCTTCTTGAATAGTCTATTATTATTATCAGTAACAAAGATTGTTTATTGTTTAAATGAGATTACAGGCGAGGCTACAGAAATTTGATATTCTTATATTAAAATCAATCATATACAAAATATTTTTTTCGGATAAAAGATATTTTAATTAATAGCTTGTTGATATGTTATAACTACACTAATTTGTTCTTACGTTCTAGAACTGCGAAAGACGTAAAACTAAGATATGATTATCAGGTCAAATCGAAACATAAGAAAAGTAATTATTTTTGACATACTTATTTTTCCTGAACTTAATTAAGTTTTGCGATAAGTCATTTTTATTGTAGTTTATTGTATATAAAAAGCAATACGAAAAAACTTATATTTTTGAAAGGTAATAATTATTGGTAATGTAAAAAAAAACAATGGTAACTATAGGCTTAAGATATAACGCACATTTCATGCACCTATTCAGCTTTTAATTTCACAGTATTATTTCTGAATGCGCATAGCGTTGATCTACCAGTGTAATAAAAACAGTGAAAACATAACCTGTTTCTTGTTGATTCAGAAGTTTTATCGCCAATCGCATTATTTTTTTTACTTCATCATTATTACCTACGAATTACATAAATTATATTTATTTTGAGCAACTTGAATGTTAAACCACTGTCTCCATGACGTAATTATAAAAAGTAATGTAGGTTTAACCAGCGCATATATGCAATTACTTGTCATGAGCCGGAACTGGTAACCTAAACATACAATAACATAAAAAATACTAAATGTCTTCTCAGTATTATAAATCTCTATATCAGATAACTCGATAAATGATCATCTTTCAGTCCAAAAGATATACAAATATTTTTTTTACTCTTGAACAATGTATTGATTATATTAAATATATATATAAAATATTTGTTTACAACGTGAGTAGAATGAATTGTAATTCAACAAGGACGTTTGATTGTAAAGTTTTTACTGCTTTTGTAGAATAATTAAATAAGAAAATGAGTGGCATGTTTTTAATTTGATTGGTTAGAAAAAAATACTTGTTACTATTATAGAAAGGTTTTTTTTTTCATTTATCACTGACATCTAATATTTTAAAACCATTCCCTATCATGAAGATTGATTTCTATTTCGAAATTATACATTGTGGTCGGTATGTGCTTTGACAACGTGTGTCGTATATTTGCTGATCAGTAAAGAAAAATCTTTGTCTTTACTTCTTTCATATTTACATTGAAGAAAAAGCCAAAATCTAACAAACTCCAGAGACTTCAGTTAAACGATTTATACGCTGTTCTAGCCTAATTAGTAGTTTTATATTTTCACATAAGAGAAACAGTTGAAATCTGGTGAACATTAATGATATTCCATTTAAATAAACAAGTGATGCACTATACACGATGAATTTCAACAAAGCAAAAATGAGCAAACACCTTCTGGCTACTACGACTACAAGGTGTTCATCTTTATTTGGGGGATATGTTTTGTGTTTGCCGCCACTATAAACAAAAAAAAAAAGGCCTAAGGCACAGTGATGGACGTAGCCTACCTACGAAATAACCTGTTTGGTATACATATTGACAGAATTGATTTAAGAAAAAAAACAGCACAGTATGCAAGGCTGGTATCTTAAAAGTTCAAAAGTGAAATTTGTAGGCCATCAACAGAAAGGCTAAGTTGGAAAGAAAAAATTCGAGAAACACCGTCAAATGTAAAGAAAGAGCATCTGCGACTTAAAAAGAAAAAAATATTATAAATTTCACTGTATTTGTTAACATAAAGATGGAATATGAAGCGTTAAACAAAGGTAATCACTATTGTTTAATATGGTTTAGGCCAAGAATTTCCAAACTTCCTCAGCACACCCCCCAACTTCCACCTCACGACATTCTGTATCCTGCCTAAGACCTAAACCCCATCAAATAAACCATTACGTGCTAAGTACTGAATTTGTTTTGTATTTCCTGCGGCCTCTTGGACTCCGAAGCCCCTGACTTGAAGAACTCATATTAGGAAACCCTGACAGAAGTAGAAAATTAAGTAAACAAGCAGGCAAATAGATCATTTGAGATTATACAATTGTCAAATTGTTTCCCGCATAACACAAAATAAGCTACCCCGTAAAGCTGTAGTGTATGTACTGGATATTTATCACCGTTGAGTTACTGGGGTTAAACTTCGCTGGTATGATAAGATAACCTGACGGTACCAACACAAACGGATTAAGATAACCAATAAATTACACAGAGATTCTACTCTGTATGCTGAATGAAATATTTCATCCGTAATTATATAAAACATAATCTAAAGCAATGTAACCTTGTTACAACAAAATGTAAATCTTCACACAGGTACATTTCTACTAGCATTTTATAAACCAAGACTTTGTCGTATAATATTGATTGGTTTGTTTTGAATTTCGCGCAAAGCTACATGAGGACTATCTGCACCAACTACTCCTAATTTAGAAGTGTAAGACTAGAAGGAAGGAAGCTAGTCATCACCACCCACCGTCAACTCTTGGGGCTAATCTTTTACCAACGAATAGTGAGATTGGCCGTCATATTATAAATCCCTAACGGCTGAAAGAGCAAGTATGCTTGGTGTGACAGGGATTCGAACTCGCAATCCTCAAATTACGAGTCGATGCTTCAACGACCTGGCCATGCCGGGCCATCGTATAATGTGAATCACGGTGGTACCAACTTTCTATTATTTAATATTAAACGTATAAAATACGTACAACGGAGATACAAAGAAACACACATTCGATAGACATTTGAAACAGTAAATGACTACGTACAAATCACACAAACATCTTACGCTTAAAATACTACTGTATTACTTTTATTGTTTTCAAGATATTTAGGTGAATCGTCTCAGTCCAGATTTCTTGATGAATTTGTCAACTTGACATTCGCTTTAATAATGTTTGTTAGTTTGTTAGATTTTGCACAAACATGCATGAAGGCTATTTAAATAATATAGACTAGAGGAATAGTAGCTTTAACACCACCCACCTTCAGACCGAATAATATAATTTGACTGTCACTTTCATAACGCACTAATGAGGCGAAAGCGGCAACCATTGATGATATTCATCGATATTCAGAGGTGGTAAGAATGCTGGGAAACAAAATACTGTATGGCATAGCTAGAAAAAGCAAAAGATGAGAAATCAGTAGAATGGCATATAGCCAGAAGGACACTGGTAACATCAGTAAATAAACTTTATTTTAACTCTGAAACAGTCGGTTTTTACATGAAGAGTTAGCTCTTATCAGTTCAACGCCTGAGACTGTCACCTGATACTCATAACCCAAGTCAAATATAACGCACCCATGGCCTCAAATTATGGATGCGACTTTTTCTTGGTGGTAACGGGACGTAAACCACGGAACTTTAGAATAGCTGTCCGTCACACCAATCACTGGACAATGCTCGACCTCTATAATAATAAAGTGTTAATGATAACTACGTTAAATGGGCCTATCAGTTACCCAAAGACATTTTGCTGAGATTTTATATTGCATTATCTACTGTTCAATATCATATTTCCTGCAATATGGTAAAAAAGAAGTTCTCTGTGAGATCTTTTCTGTTGCGTTATTTACAGTTCGGATATCACATATTCTGGACTGCAGTAATATGTAGTAAAGGCTAACGCGACATCTATTTTCTTCCCTTCACACACACCTAAGAAACTCTTTCATGACATTTTACCAAGTTAATTTTTTGTTGCAACGTTTATTGCTTGAATATCAGATTTCCTGCACTGCACTTGACTGTTCAGGTTTAGAAAACAAAATATGTAGTGAAGGAAATATCTCAATACAGCAACCCACCCACCATCTTAGAATTTTCCAAGAATTCTCGTTGGAGTGTGCTCTTGTTACTTCTGTTTATCGAAAGCGTTTAAACTTTCTTACCTTTTGTAGTTCAGAGGCACGGAGAAAAACGTGTTCGTGCCCTGTCTAACTGGTCATGACCTCTTTCTCAAACTTTTACGAGTTAACAAATTTATGTTAGTATTTTCCTGTCGTTGTTGTTGTAATATTTTCGTAAATCGTTTTCTTTCTGATAAATATCACCTTATCAATAGATTTGAAAGATTAAAAAAATGAAAATATAGTGTGATAAAATATTTATCTAACAAGTAAGAAAAAATAAAAGAATTAATTGAACCTAACAATATAGGATTTCCAATGACTAGTTTATGGAAGGCAGAAACAGTCACTTTTTTTGTAATAATAAACCAGGTAACTAGAATGGATTATTCACTTCTTGCAGATAAAAAAATAATAACAATGTAACTTGACCTCAAGAAAATACCCGACAGTTCATTACAAAACTATATCTTAGCAATCATTAATTATGACAAAAATACGAGATGTAAATATTACCATGCATATTGGGATGTGCAGATAATATCGAACCCTGAATTTCAGCATTCACCACTAATTCACTGTGGTACTCTCAGCGGAACAAGTAGATCTGTGCAAAAGTCATTGTTTGTTTGTTTTTTTTTAATTTCGCCCAAAGCCACACGAGCTGGATACGCTAGTCATCTCTAATTTAGCAGTGTAAGACTAGAGAAAAGGCAGCTAGTCTTCATCACCCACCGCCAACACTTGGGCTACTATTTTACCAACGAATAGTGGGATTGGCCGTAACATGCTGAGCCACAGTAAAAGCTGAAGATGACCTAGTAATGTCGAAGTAAAAGTGTTAATACTCATACCAGCCGTTTTGAGATACAAAAGCTCATATAATTGCTTAATATTAACAGCTATAACTACAATACTGGAACCTTGTTTCAATTGACTACACGGCCTGATCAGAGATCTCTATAATTAAGTTTTTGCCATCTTTAGTTTTGAACTGCGAACCAGAAGAAAGATAACTATTCGGCAGCCTCCTACTTGTATTGAGATTCACTGTCACTCTTATAACATAGCCATAACTGAAAGTGCAAAGCTGGTTTGGGAAAACCAAGTCTCGAACTCAAGACCCTCGTATTTCCACTGGATAATACACTAACCAGTCGAGAACGCTGGAAACCCATTTTGTTTAGTAAAGGAGAGACTGAATGGTAAAGACGGTTTTCTAATCACCGGTTTAATTAACGATTCCAACCAAGAAGCGGTAAACTGGAAACTTCGTAAATTACAATTTCAGTTCCTTGAATGATAAATTATTTTAATTTATAGACAAAGAATGTCTAGGTTGTATAAAATATATTATAAATTGTTAAATACAAGTTTGACATACATATAATAAGGTATAATCAGAGTGTTGTATATCATCTTGTGTATTAATAAGGTATAATCAGAGTGTTGTATATCATCTTGTGTATTAATAATAAGTTGGCAAACAACGATGTATAAAGTTTGTTAATCTGATGATGATGATGTATAAAGTTTGTTAACCTGATGATGATGATGTATAAAGTTTGTTAACCTGATGATGATGATGTATAAAGTTTGTTAACCTGATGATGATGATGTATAAAGTTTGTTAACCTGATGATGATGATGTATAAAGTTTGTTAACCTGATGATGACGATGTATAAAGTTTGTTAACCTGATGATGATGATGTATAAAGTTTGTTAACCTGATGATGATGATGTATAAAGTTTGTTAACCTGATGATGATGATGTATAAAGTTTGTTAACCTGATGATGACCTAAGAAGGTTAGAAACATTGTTCTGTAATATGTTTTAATTAAAGTTTTAATACCCAAACCAGCCGTCTTTAGAATACATTTTTACTTCAAGTGGGTTTCTCATCATTATGAATTGGTACGTTTTCTTCAGATATGAAGATGCTAAAGCAATAGTCTCTCGAAGCATGCAGTATTTTATATCTCAAAAATGCATTATTTTCTCTCCAGAAATAAATCACTTCATTAGGCGTGTATCGTTATTTACCAACTGATACGTTAACACAATATGCTTCCTTAGTCAGAATACTGTGTTTTGTTAAGAGTTCATAATTACGATCTGTTTGCTTTTGAATTTCACGCAAAGCTACAAGAGAGCTATTAGAGCTAGTCTTCCTTAATTTAGCAGTGTAAGATTAGAGGGAAGGCAGCTAGCTAGTTAGTCATCATCACCCATCGCCAAATCTTGGACTACTGTTTTATCAACGAATAATAGGACTGGCCGTCATATTATAACGCCTCCGAGACTGAAAGACATGACTAATATGTCAATATTGCAAATCAGAAACAAAGAAGAATGATGTATTAATATTTCAAAATATTTCGATTAACCAACTAAACAATAAACTTGTGTAACTTTGCGCTTAACAACAATCAAACTAAATCTTTATTTGACGCCATCACATTAAATTGGTTAAGGTGACGTAAAATAATTATAGTATTACTTTACATCAGTGGTTCTTAACCGTGTTGGAGGTACTGAACCCCGAAAGTTTCGTACTTGCATTCACTGAACCCTTCGTAATTGAAAAATTAAAATATGATTTGTTTCAAATTCAAAACATAAGTAGATATTTTATTACTGCACAAAATGAAACATGCATCAGTTGCACACAATATCACAGTGTTCAAAGAACAAAACCAACAAAACATGAATTTCACACAAAAACAAAAACATAACTCAATGAATATTTACTGCAAATCAATGTGACTTTTGTTGTTGCCTTTCAGAGACAAGTTCAGAAATGCGCGGCTTCACTTTGGCAAGTGCCACTCTCATATCGTTTTCGCAACAAAGTCTGTTCCTTTTCTTTGTTTTTTGTCTACCATCCTCGAAATTGATTGCTCGCAAAGATATGTTGTAACAAACGGTATGAGTATCTCAAGGACTTTCTTAGCAATAAGAGGGTACGCTACGATTTGGTGACACAAAAGCATTGAGAGCATTGTTGTTTTGAAAAGATGCTGTTGAACCTGGCTCTGCTGAAGTTCAATGATTTCGTCGAGGTATTCATCATTGACATCTGCTGTCGCAACACCAAACGTGAACGGCTGTCTCACCCATGCTGGATATGACTCTCTGGTGGGGAAGTATCCACCGAGAGACTTTGCAAGCTCATCTAATTGCATGGAAATTGCTTGCTTCAGTTCCCCGGGTACAGAAATGTATCCGATTTCAGACACATCTTCGATCTTACTTACACAGTCGTCCAGCAGGAGAAAGTTTTCGAAGTTATCATTCTCTGTTCGTCGTTTCCATAACGGTAGATTTTTTTGAAAAGCCTTCAGGTTTTCTTCCGCTTCGATGATGTTGACTTCACCGTCCTGCATTTGTTGATTGAGATGATTGAGAGCATTGAAGATATCGGCCATGTACGCCAAAATGAGAATGAACTCAGATTTTTCGAAGCGATCTGCATGACAATGTTGGTGCTCTCACATAAACAGGGCTAATTCCACACGATTCAGCATCTTTCCTCGGGATAACCACCGAACGTTAGAATGGTACAGAAGTACCTGGAATTCAGAGCCCATTTCATTACACAGCTCTTTGAAGATGTGGTGCATCAGGGCACTATTTCGCACAAAGCTCACACATTCCACTACAATTTTTAATACTTCTGCCAGTTTTGAAGGCAAAATTTTTGTTGCCAACACATGCCTGTGCAGAACACAGTGCGTTACAATGATGTGTGGTGCATCGATTTTATCAGCGCACAAAAACCAGAGTTTCGTCCCAGCATGACTGGAGCTCTGTCCGAACAAACTGCAGAAACCATATCCCACGAAAGATCGTTGTCTCTGAAGAAGTCATCCACAAGTTTCTTCACGTCGGCTGCCTTATTTATTGTAGTAAGAGGCTTACAAAATAGAAAATCTTATTTTATCTCGTCGTTCTTCACATATCGCACGAATACAACAAGATGGCTTATACTGGAAACATCGGTGGTCTCGTCGAGTTGAAGGCTGAATTTTGCTGGACTTGAAATAAGATCTGCAACTACTTGAGCCAAGATGTCATTACTCTTGTCATCTATTCTGCTGCTGATGGTGTCATTTGAAAGATAAATTTGGGATAACTTATTTTCAGCAGCTTTTCCCAGGGTTATATTCGCCATCTTCAATGCAGCTGGTTTTACGAGTGCTTCACCAATGTTGTGTGGTTTGCCGTGCTTTGCGATCAAGTACGCAAATTCGTACAGTGCAGTGAGGATCGGTTTGTCGATGTGTACAAAGCCGAGAACAGGAAAAGTAGCCTTTTCATCGAACCTGGCTTTCTTTACCTAGAATTGAGCAAGCGTTGTGTTCTTGTATTTCCCATCTCCATGCAGTTTTAGGGAGTGTTCTCTTAGTTTTTCCAGTGCTAGACTAGAATTGCTCAACTTGTCATTGCATATCATGCATTGAGGACGCTGACTCTCATCATGTTCCGTTATACACGTTAATCCATATTGTACGTATTCGTCCGACCACTTTCTGTTTTTGGTCAACATAGCTAGTATGAAGAAATTGAAAGATTATGAAAAAAATCACAAATGACGCACGATTACTACAATCACAAATCGACTGCTAAGCGCACGAAGTTCCCTGCAGCACAGAAATAAAAGTTAAGTGATGTGACGTGATCAGCCGCAGCCAATGATGGCCAAGTGGAGCATGACGTCACGAATCATACGAGTGGGGTGAACGAAACGGACACACACACAGTGTGTATGTCTTGACCTCCGCTGAACCACTGAGACTGACTCACAGAACCCTTGGGTTCGATTGAACTTAGGTTAAAAACCACTGCTTTACACCAACATGAAGAGCGTTGCAAGTTAACTTTACTCACATGTAGAGATAAAAAATTGAAGATACAAAACAAAACAATGTACAATGCTTTAAGCTGTTTATTTTTCTGTTAAGTACAGATCAAAAGTAAAATATTATACGATATTCTTCAAAATAGATTGAATAAAATATTTTTATACAAGAAAGTACATTCAAATGTAAATTAATGTTTTCTCTTCTGCGTTAGGCCTGGCATGGCCAGACGGACAAGGCACTCGACTCCTACTCTGAGGGTCGTGAGTTCGAATCCCCGTCGTATCAAACATGCACGCCCTTTCAGCTGTGGGGACGGTATAATGTGACGGTCAATCTCATTATTCATTGGTAAAAGAGTAGCTGCCTTCACTTTAGTCTTACACCGCTAAATTAGGGACGGCTAGCGCAGATAGACGTCGTGTAGCTTTGCGCAAAATTCAAAACAAACCAAACCCTTCAGCGTCGAAGGCAATTTTTTATTAGTTTAAACATATAATACTAACTTCAAGTCTTTAACACCGAAGGGAATGAAATGCGTGATTCTGACATTGTAAATGCAATAACTTACCACTGTTTCACTCGTGTACTTTGATATCTCATTTGAAGTGTAACTGTATTATAGACATTGTTTATACTTGTGAGTTTTTTTATTAAAAGAAGTAATAGAAGTAGAAATACACAATGCTTGGTGATAATTTGTATATTATTACATAACACAGTGTTTTCCTGAATCATCATGTGTAATGAAGGTTATTAAATTTGTTTGAAGTCGAGTTAATAAGTCATGCAGGCAAATGCTTAATTATTTGTGCGACATTAATATAAAATATCAATAATACAGAGCAAAGTATATAGAATATCGATATTTGATCACAAAAGAGTTGACGGTGAACCGCTAATTAATTTCAGTGACCATAGTCTATAAGTTTTAATATAGGAAGGCTATGCACAGATATTTCCTGTGTAGTATGGGAGAAAATTTTGAAACAAAAAAGAAATTGATCTTAAGCAAAACATTTCATGTGGTGTCGTATAATCAATTAATTATTGGTAACTTTACGAACACGAAAGTTCTAATTATAAAACACGTCCCTAGAGGACGCTACTATGTGGATAAAAGCATGCCTTAGAAATTAAATTCTTCTAACTTGTTCACTGAAACACGTATACTTGCCATTTCGAAGTGACCTATTTTTTGTTTCATACGAAAGAACTAGTAGCAATAAGTATTGTTTAATTTATTTCTGAATTCATTTTTTTCTTGTTGTATTCCTGAGGTATTCATCACTGATGTAATATAAGAAATTTTATTTAATTATATTTGTTAAGAATCCACCTAGTTTAGTTTGTGGCCTGATTCATGATACTGTCAAACCTAATGCAAGTTTTGTAATGTAAGTAGTTAATTGTTAATAAATTTATTTCATCCTCGACATTTTTCATGTATGCTAGATATAATTTAAGCACATAATATTTATTCATACCATTTATATGATCATCATGTTCACTCAATTACAATATGTAACATAGTATTAAACACTCAATCGACAGTGTTTGAAAATAAAAGAACAGTTTTTTGGAAATGGTAGAAATTTCTAATTATTTAAGGACTGGGATTAGGTATTTAAGATTCTACACTTTATACACATACTTTCAATGTATTTTTATGAACATAAGTGTTTATTTTGGGGCATAGAGCCTCTAAAACTAAGATTGGTTTTCTGTGCTTTAATCCCAAATCTAACTTAGATGCAATGGTTTATGTTTCTTGAAATATAGTACAGAAATGTCATTTATTTCACATTTTTATTTTGGAAAGAGTTAATTCATTCTTATCAACTAATGCTAACAGATGGCAGCACTAAGAAAAGTGATATTTAGTTTTTCACGTATCGCCACACTACGCTGTTAGTTTCTTGCAAAAAAAAACACAAAACAACAACAACTTTTAATGCAGTTAAAAATATCATGTGAAACTTACCATGAATAAATTACTTTCACTTCTGTAGAAAATCAAATAAGAGCATTTTAATAACTTTGCAATCTTTCTGCTATAGAAAAATATACTGAAATATTTATTCCTATTAACTCAGAACAAAATGATGAGATCCAAATATTTTTCTAATGTCAATAACATAGAACAGAAAAAAAAAGTTCCAAACATTAGAAAATAAGCTTTGACAGAAACTGTAAATAAACTCAAATGTAAATCGTAATGTAACTAAAATATGTTTAACACATTTTTTAAACAAACTATCGTTTGAAAACATTTTTATGTTTTGAATTTCGCATAAAGCTACACGAGGACTATCTGCCCTAACCGTCCCTAATTTAGCAGTGTAAGACTACAGGTAAGGCAGCTAGTCATCACCACCTACCGCCAACTCTTGGGCTACTCTTTTACCGGCTGTCACATTATAACGCTACCACGGCTGAAATGGCGAGCGTGTTCGGTGTGGCGGGAATTTGAACCCGCGACCCTCACATTACGAAGCGAATGCCTTAATCCACCTAACCATGCCGGGCAACGTCATTATGTATGCACATATATATGTATATATCTTATTTATCTAAAATATTTGGTGAAGTATGTAGTTTTCTTTCAACACAACTCTTTATGTTATTTGGATAGAGAAGAAATATGTAAGATTTTAGATCATCCATAATTTAATTTTTACAATAAAAGAAGTCGTAATTTGTTATAAAAACTACATAAAATTAAAACCCAAAATTAAGTCATAACAGTAGATAAAGTATTTAATTTGTTTATATTTTTGTGTTTCTCAATTGTAACTTATTATCATTGTAATAAAATATATAAAAGTCATAACTATTAACAATGACTTTAGGCATATTTCATAGATAAAACGTCTTATTGTTTTCTGTGCCAACCTATTTGTTTTCACAATGAAGCTGTAAATGCATTCCATAATAACAACACAGTGCTGTATGAAATTTTGAAAACATTCATTTTATTCGTAATGGTACATTTTTCACTGTAAATAACTTACCTGCAAGTATTACAACCATGTAAAACATATATATATATGTATTATTTGTATGTGTTTTTAAGTTATATTTTTTTCACACATATAAATCCAAGTGTTATACTTTTCAAAAATGTTTTCTACAAGCGCTCTGAGTTGATTTTATCAATTTCTCACAAACGTCTTTCCTTTGATTTAATTACTTTGCACAACTCTTACATTGTTACATTTCTACGCTTTCAATCGAATAGGTTAATTAACAACAAATTATTCCCTGACTGATATCTCTCAACATTTCATTTCACGAGTTTCTCAAACACACGTTATTTTCTTGTACTTATGAATATCATAAGTCATTACATAGATCTTAATTTTGAAAATAGAAAACAACTTTCTAAAGTGTATATTGATTTTCCAAGAGCTCCTTGACGAGCACCTTAATATAAAATCTCTAAATCTATAACACAAAACATTAACATTATTGCTCTATCTAAAGAAGATATTCTTCTTTATTAACTGTAGCACGTGAACAAATTTTACTCTCCGAGTGGATGTAGTTATTCAATTTTCTAAATCATTAAATGCTATTTTTGAGTAATAATTTTCTATGAACTACAACTTTATCTTTCCCATGTCCAGTTTCTTATATTCGTGATTTGCAGAGTAGTCCACTATTTATATACACAAGATTGTAGACTACAGTACTAAATATACACACAATAAACAGATTGATTAGAAATACAAACTCATAAAATACTAAGTTCTCTGTTTAATAATAGTTCGTTAATTCGTCAGTCGTGGTAACATCTTGAAACAAAATAGTATTTACAAAACAAAGTTACAAATACATCACATAATTGTCATCCTTTCTTCTTACCTCCTTTTTCCACTTTAACCTTATATGCGGCAGGGTTGTAAGCCATAATATTTTTCGGTAAAACACGTATGGGTCTGGAAGCCAAGATACATTTGTTTTGACAACATCTCTCATAACAGGATAGTTTACGTGGTGAAATTATTTCAACTATAAATCATTCATGCAGAAAACTGTATATAGTAAAAAGCTCACTGACCTTCGTGACAAGGTTGAAGACATGTTTCAATTAAGCAAAAGAGGTTACGGTTTCCATATCAAGACACTATAGTTTCTTAAAAGAACAGTTGACTTCAAATTCTTCTTTTCGAGACTTCTAAAGAAAAATATTATTTAAGCACATATGAAAAATACCAAACTACATTTTCATCTAATCATGTTATCCTTGGCGACTAATTAGTGAATACTTGGAATCTTTTATTAAAGATTAGAAATGGGTATCAGAATTCATAATATAACGTATATTGTGGATTTTAAACCCCACAAAAACAAAGCAATAACTTTTTACAGAAAATTAAAGAGGCACAGAGAAACTCTAGAAAAAGCAAACATCTCACTCGGCATCTCGCCTATTAACATAAGCAAGCAAATCACATTCGACACCAAATTAACATGTGAAAAACATGTCAATAACTCGCATTTATCCATCCAAAGACTATTTCACATTTGTTGACCATAGCTAGCAAGCACTCTAGCTGCTAACCTGAAACCATCATTCAAATATACAAGGTTTACATCCGCCCGTTAATAGAATGCGGGTGTCAAGTCACATACAACATGGCTTACAACACACTACAGAAGATCCAAATACAACAAAATAAAATACTGAGAGAAGCAAACCGACTACCAACATACACACCTGTTAACTTTGCACATAAAATCACTAATCTACCCACCCTTAGGAATGGATTAACTGAATTAGCATACAAATATTACTTAAAAGCAGAACATAGAAATGAACTAACTGCATCATTATGCAAATTAGCCAGCGATCCTACAAAATACATCTAACCATACAAAATATTTCAACCATCATAGATCACTCAATAAAACACATAATTATAAATAAGGTGCATATATGTTTATGTGTATATATGTTTTTTGTTGTTGTTGTTTTTTCAGATCCGGGCATAAGACAGTTACAACACTCGGCGCCTGTCCTGTGAAAGTGGGTTTTCTCGAGGCACTTTCGTTTTCCTCCACAACAAATTCTGAGGCACTTGGATTTATAAATCCCAGCTACTCCGTGGCCCTGATCACGGGACGTTTCACTGATTGATATGGAGTTGGTCTTCGGCTTGCTTCTTTTCAACCGACAGACTTAGGACTTATCCACTTCCTTTTTGAGACCTTTGTCTTGCTCTCCTTTCTCACCCGTCATTTTCATATTGTCCCACCTCACTTCACCACCTTAAACAAGCCAAATTAAAATACAGGAAAACTCCCACGTTATGTTAAATAATCTTCCATGAGCGGGGACGAAGAGGAACTACAACGTTTCTGAATATCCCTCTTGGGGAGAGAATTCCTCAGACTTCTCTCTCTCTAAACTAAACCCCTGCCAAGATTTCATTTTGTTTCGTTTCATACACACTGACCTGAAGACGAAAGGCGGAAGACTTTCGAAACGTCGTCCTCTACACTTGTGTCTCCACAACAGGCAGTTGACGTCCATTCTACAAAGTTTCAATATGAACACTCTGCCTAAACAATCTATCAAAGGAAACCTAAAATTTAACTGCAACGCCCCTAGGATCCTCTACCTGTTTACATTCTTCTTCCTAAGACAGTGCCCCGCAACGGCCAGTTGCAATGTTTCTCATTGTTAACCTGAAGATGACTCAAGAAGGTCAAAACGTTGTTCTGTACTTTATTTTAAATAAAGTTTTAATGCCAACTGTCTTGAGCTACATTTTTACTTCAAACGTGTTTCTCGTTATCACAAACTATCAACCTAATAACCCGAGCGAGATCGGGTACTTTCGTTAGTACAGATCAATATACGATGGAGAAATAACTCATTTTTATAACAAATATATATACAGAGGTGAACAAAAAATATTCCTTCTTGAAAATATTGTTAATTTGTTATATCTTTTATTATATGAGAGAAAAATACATAAAAACTATATGTTTCTAGAAAGCACTCGACGAGATCTATTCAAATATGACCTCAAACCCTAATTTTAACACTGGCTTTCACGAATACCTTGAACTTTTTATTATTTATTTACATTTTCTCATAAAACGTGCTGATGATTTCTTCGAACTTCTTATTACAATTAGCCTACAAAATGATCAAAGCACATATATCACCTGATATCAATCCGATTGAAAATGTAAGAGCTGAATTAAACCGATTAATGAAATCTTGCAAGCCAAACACGAAAGATGATATTTTTGATGTACTCAAAGAGGGATGGCAGTCAACCACAGATTTATAGGAGGGCTGTTTTATAGAGATAGATTAAGATTTCTGAACTCATTGCGTCTTGAAAAAAGAAGGACAAGAGATTATCTTAAATAAGTTAACCAAATTATCCGGGAATTAATAACAGAAAGATCACTAGTTTTTTTGTGCTACATTCTGAAGAAAATTGGCTGACAAGGAACAACTTAAGTTACAGTTAAGATGTTTTTTGTAGAGTGATTGGTTAAAAAATGAGCTGCCATTGGCAGTATTAAATACCAGCACCTTAAAAGTATCTCTAGCTTCTTGAAAAGTAAAGGGTTGGCTTATGTTTTTACTTTTCTCAAAAGCATGCTTGAATATATGTAGCAACAAATTTAAAAACTAACTGGTCTCTTGTTGTCCATCTGCTCTTCTGGCAAGCATGGCCAAGTGGTTAGGGCGCTCGACTCACAATGTGAGGGTTGCGGGTTTGAATTCGCGTCATACCAAACATGCTCGACCTTTCAGCCGAGGGGGCGTTAACAGTTACGATCAATCCCACTATTTGTTGGTAAAAGAGTAGGCCAAGAGTTGTCAGTGGACGGTGATGACTAGCTGCCTTCTCTCTAGTCTTACACTGCTAAATTAGGGACAGCGAGTGCAGATAGCTCTCGTGTAGCTTTGAGAAAAATTCGAAAAACAAACAAACCATTTACTCTTGTTGGCTATTACTCAAAGTTCTTAGAATTGTGTTATGTTAGCTGTCAAAGTGGTTTATTTTAATAGCATCTTATAAGACCTCTCACATATGTCCATAATTTTGAACCGATAGAGGTGAGAGATTGTAGCAAGTTAACAGTACTCACCACCAACTCTTGGGCTATTTTTATCTGGTCAGACAAGTATTGGGATATTTTATACAATTTTGTTCTATTCATAGGCCATCTATCAATCAGTATCTAATTCTTTCGTATTACTAATGTTATCTCAATTCTTATCCATTTCTAATTCTTTACATTATAATAATTCAAACCATATCCATATACCAGGAAAGTTATTCTGAAACAACTAAATGATAAATAAGTATCAAGTCTCATTTAGCAATTCAATTTTAAATTCATTAAAGGCTATAAGATTCAAGATTATAGCTTGATATAATGAAGAATTTTCTGTTTTGCAAATCTCGTCTTTTAGTTTATAATATTTCCAAATAAGTGTTTAAAAAGTATGCCTACGTGCCATAAAGTGTTAAATAAAACCATTTGCTGTGTTAGCCCAACTCTGAATATCCTTAAACTTACTTTTGTCCTGTAATAAATAATATTTTCAATTTTGATGAAATTTTGTTTGTTTTTTAGTGCAAAGCCTATTTATTGTGTCCACCACCGAGAATCGAACTCTATAACTTAGCATTGTTTGTTTGTTTGTAATTAAGCACAAAACTATATAAATAGCTATTTCTGCTCTGTCCACCATAGGTATCGAAACCCGGTTCAAGTGTTGTAAGTCCAGAAACATTCCGCTGTGCCAATGGGATGGGGGTGTTTAGTAATGTAAGTCTGCAAACTTACCTCTGATCCACTGGAAGGTTCGATGGAACTTATTCGCATTTTTAACATTAATTAAAATATTTTTGTAACAGGATCAAAATGAAAATATTCATCTTTATCAAAACAACAGCTATAAAGATATAAAATTAATGCGCAATAATCTTGTTAAACGTAAAGTGAGCTGGTAAACGCTAATAAAAAATATTGATAAAATTCTGTCAATTTACAAAATCCGCCTGAAAACTAAAATAATCTTATTTTCTTTTCAACTTCAGTAGTTTGGTTGAACTTGATCTGTTATAAACAACCATTATCAGTTAACACTAGCTCACTGACGTCATACCCCAGATGAAAGTTTTGCAAACAACAGTTACTAAAGGGCATTATTTGATCCTGATAGTAAAAACACTCAATGTTTAACTTTTAAAGGAAGTGATGTTCTCTCTGAATAAGACTTTACGATTTTGTATTAATTACAGGAAACTATATACTTTTGAAGGGAATTTTGAAAGGCTTACCTTCGTAATACACAATTTACCACTAAACACTTCAAGGCATAGCTGTAATATATATTATTAAATGTATTTATTATTAATGAAATAAAATACAGTAATAATGCATTTTAAGTGAATGCAATTTTGTGATGGCAAGAGCACTACTTAGAACACGTTGTAATAGTCTAAATATATTGTATCAACGACCTTATATACTGATTAAATAAACGATCAATATGAAATGCTTAAAAATTCATGTTACTATATACATCAGAAAAAGACAGAAAAAGCAAGACTGGTTTGGTAAGCAAATTCGGGAGGACAAACTTAGATTTCAGCTGGAACCATAGAATGTTTGCACAGAATGTCCACATCCATCTTACCAATCTCATGCTGCTTGTGCCACAGCGCCATGAATCACGTCAGTAAAGTTTCTTTTATATTATTTGTTTTTCTTGTTATAGAAACCTTGAAACGTACAAATTTTTCTTCAAAACGACCTCCCTCTATATCTGAATTTGGGTATGAGGGATGCTTTTGTTGGGTGTTTGAAAGTACCTCTGACCAGTGTCCAGTTTTCAAGTGTCTCTCAGCAGGAGATTCAATGAAAACACGTGACGCTGAGCCTACCCCTCACGATTCAAAACAAGCCTGATCTTCTGGATATATTCATGATCTCTTCCATTAATCATAGACTATTGTCATTTCTTTTATGAAATCCATCGGGCCATCTAACGACATATAACAAAATCGCTTATTTTGTTATATTTTTGAAACTGGCAGAGTTAAATACTTTCCCAAGTACACACTGGTATGTAAATGTTTTAACAGCAAAGGTGAAAAAATAAGAAAGTAAGTTCGTATCTAAAAATATTACCAATAAATATTAAGTAAATAACAAAATAAAAGAAAGACACACAATGAAAGTTGTCACAAAATAGATTTATAATAACCCAGAGTTACATATCAGTAATAGATTTATAATAACCCAGAGTTAAACATCTATAAGATGCATTTAAATGATGCACATATGTTAAAGATAAAATATACTAGTGAGCTCTTCTTTAAAACCGGTCCAGCATGGCCAGGTGGTTAAGGCACCTGCCTCCTAATATGATGGTCGTGGGTTTGAATCCCCGTCCCACTAAACATGTTCGCTCTTTCAGCTGTGGGGGCGTTATAGTGTGACGGTCAATCATACTGTTCGTTAGTAAAAGAATTGAGTGATAGTTGGTGGTGGGGAGGGTGATGACTAGCTGTCTTCCCTCTAGTCCTACACTACCAAATTAGGGACGGCTAGCACAGATAGCTCTCGTGCAGCTTTGCGCGAAATTCAAAAACAAACGAACAGAAACAATCTTCAAAACCTCTGTTAGTTGTACTTATGAGAGGTAACAATTGCACGTTCAGTCTTATTGTAAAACGTTAAGAACTGTATCGATTTCAATAACTGGTTTGTATAGTCCAGTGGACAAATAATTATTCTCTTACGTAACATATATAAAAACCACAATGGTCACTTTGCCTTGGCAGAACCATATCACTCAAAATTTTATAAAAGTATTTTTAACCTTTACCTGTGAGAGAAAAAAGTGGGTAAAAACACAAATACAAGTTTATAGTTGGGTTATTTTGAGTATTAAATATGTAAATGATTTATCTTATCGATTGTGCTAGGTAAAAGTAATACGGTTACAGATTTTGTTTTCATGATACAAGGAGGCATATTTAGATGCTACAAAATACGGACAACTAATTCATTGAGTGTCTACCTATGAATAACAAAAATATAAAACAATAAAAAGACTCGGTAATTATATAAAAGTGTTGGGAAGATAAAAAACTGTTGCGAGGCAAATAATTTGATCTCGTAGATTTCAAATAACAAATAAATAAACAACATTTTCTAACATGATTAAACAGATTTTATAAAATCATCAAATTGGATTTTTTTGTTTATTATTGTTCAATCAAACTGGTTAGATTAATAACACCTCTATTTAACTGGTTAGATTAAT
Organism: Tachypleus tridentatus; assembly: GCF_004210375.1. Taxonomy (NCBI): domain Eukaryota; kingdom Metazoa; phylum Arthropoda; class Merostomata; order Xiphosura; family Limulidae; genus Tachypleus; species Tachypleus tridentatus. The sequence goes on along the minus strand of NC_134827.1, from coordinate 6,891,006 downwards.
AACACCTCTATTTCACTGATTTTTGCTGGATGAAGTAGTTTTCACGTGCTGCTCCATCTTTGTAGTAAGTGGTGTTATGAGAGAAAACACATGACATAAAAAATATTGCAACTTTATTATAACTCCTACCATCAATTTACAAATAATTTATGATTGGTGTTGTTTCCAGGTAATCAAATATTTGACATGTTTTCGCTTCTAAAGCTTGTTAGTTACATTATTACCGCAGCCTATACTCGAATTTCAGTTATTTTTTTCCTAAGTGGCCAACCAACTGTTTTTATAAAATGTGTGCCGTTAAGTTTTCTATGTTTGTTTCTTTCGGATACACAATACACAAAAGGCTATCTGTGCTAGCTATCTGTCCGTAATTTTGAACGATTTGGTTGGTTTGTTTCGAATTTCGCGCAAAACTACACGTGGGCCATCTGCGCTAGCCGTCCCTAATTTAGCAGTGTAAGACTAGAAAGAAGGCAGCTAGTCATCATTACCCACCGCCAACTCTTAGACTACTGTTTTACCAATGAATAGTAGGATTAGCCGTAACTTTATAACACCCCCACGGCTGAAAGGGCGAGCATGTTTCGTGTGACAGGAATTCGAACCCGACCCTCAAATTACGACTTGAGTGTCTTAACCACCTGGCCATGCCGAAGCAATTTTGAATGGATATTCCTTTAGATGTGCTAAATAAATAGTGGGCCCGGCATGGCCAAGCGTGTTAAGGCGTGCGACTCGTAAACTGAGGGTCGCGGGTTCGCATCCCCGTCACGCCAAACCTGCTCGCCCTTTCAGCCGTGGGAGCGTTATAATGTGACGGTCAATCCCACTATTCGTTGGTAAAAGAGTAGCCCAAGAGTTGGCGGTGGGTGGTGATGACTAGCTGCCTTCCCTCTAGTCTTACACTGTTAAATTAGGGACGGTTAGCACAGATAGCCCTCGAGTAGCTTTGTGCGAAATTCAAAAACAAACAAACAAACTGTTTAATCTTGTTTATTTGAAGATAATTCCCTAAGGAGATAATCTGCAGATTAAAGGCAACAGATGTCGCTAGAAGATCAATTCTCACTTGAAATAAACTTGCTAAAATTTCTTTTTCTTGCAAATGTTCTCACCTTTAAGTAAAAAAAAAGATCATAAAAGAAACTGTCAAAGTTTATAACACTGTGGGCTTTTAGCTTTAAACGGACATTTCTTTGTAGTTCAATATATAAACACGTGTGTATACAAAGACATCGTTTGGATTCCACTCGAAATAAGCTTTATTAAAAGTACGTGAAATTTCTCGACCTGTAAACTTTTAGTTGAAGAATAGATCGCAAGTGAAAGTGCTTGAATTTGAAGAATGAGAAGTAAATGAAAGAAAGTGTCGTTTTTTGCTAAGTTCAAGTATTCCATAACGCCGGCTTGTGAATGGGTTCACCGCTATCCCTTTTTAGTGGATATGCAGAAAGAAACACTTTTGTTCGGCAACTAACTAGTCTTATGTTGTAAACAACCTGATCGCGTAAAGTGCTGAACCTTTAGTGCAAAAGACTTGTTTATAGTTTGACCAACTTAAAATAAGTCCTAAATAGCCCGCTTTCTCAGAAAACGTTTCTTTCAAGTATGTTCCCCCCCCCCCGTTACCTCAGTGATAAGTTTGAGAGCTTATAACACTGAAAATATATGTGGATATATCACAGATAGCTTATTATGAAACTATAAAACAAAGTCACATTTGGTTATCTGCTCTGTCCACTGTGGAGAATAGAACCCCGGATTTTATCATTGTGGTTTAATAAACTTGCCATTGTCTCACTAAGAACCAACAATAAGTGAACAAACTTTTTGTAAGTAGAAGATTTATAAACCTTCACCTGAGTATGTTAATTTTTAATTACTATTTCGAAACAACTAAAACAAACTAACTTAAAAAATCCTGCAGACTAAATGTTTGATCAACCATTCCATATAAATATTCATAAGCATATAAAAAACACAAGTGACTTACATAATGCTTTGTTTGAATTGTTCTTTTTCCTTTTTCACTTTTTTAGTATTCTATTGCTTTAATTATTACTTTATGTTACGTGCTAACGAACTTATAACGCTAAAATTCGATATCGCTTATATACGTTATTGTTTTACTTTCCGATAAACAAACAAACTGACTTTCTTCACCTATTAAACTATCGATCTATCTAGTTACATCTTATACATTAATTAATATGGTTTTATAGAATCATGGTATTTATTAATTATTGTATAGAAATGCCTTCGGGTAGTGAGAACAAGAAAATTTGTTTTTGTAACTTTGTGTGGAATAAAATATGATTTCTCTCTCTCTGTACTTACATAAATTACGCAGGTGTCAGAATGCATCTAGTACCATACAAAAGTATAAACGCTCGCAACTTGTATAATAGACTGTACCGTACAGATTTGTAATGGTGTAAAGAGAAGTCAATACAACTGACTCATTCTCACTTCACAACTGTTTGAAAATAGAAGAGATTTATGAGGTTAGACCGTTTACTTGCTGTCCAACAATAATACAATATATGTCTTGATATAAACACCAACAGTTTTGTTTAGAAAAACTGGGTCAAAACAAAATGTTCAGTTTTGTACAATAAGAACGATCAGGAAAATATATTTATGACATTAGAACTTAGACGATTACTCTAAATACAACCCATTATTGTATAACTATAACAGATGTGAAATAGACATATCTCAGAGACTAACAAAGTTAACAAAAGGGAAGTTATGATTCTCAGAAATCATTAAATTATAATTCACATGGACTTCCTACAGAAGGTATGATTTTCATTAATTGTTATATAACACTTAACATTGACTTTACAGGGAGGCTCTTTTTTTATTAGCATGAATTCATATTTCACATGGAATTCATGCAAAAACTATGATTTCATTAGTATTAAATCATATTACACAGACTTCGTATAAAAAGTGTGATTTTTCTTTAAGTATTACGTAATATTTCCCATGAATTTCGTATTATTGGTTACGATACATATTTTGCAGTGAATATAAGACAATAAATTGAAAGTTTAAAGTATAGTATCGAGCCTAAAACAGTAAGTTTAAACACATTTTAAAACATTTTTTCCTATGACATTTTGCCAAACTATACGATATCATCAGTGTTTTGTTCATGATCAGATATTAAGAAGAGAACCTCTAATATGTATGTATTATTTGAAGTAATGTGTGTGTGTATGTGTTTTTGTATAGTGAAGCCACATCGTACTATCTGCTGAGCCCACCGAGGGGAATCAAACCCCTACTTTTAGCGTTGTAAATCTGTAGACATACCGCTGTACTAGCGTGGAGCATTTGAAGTAATTACACAACTCCATGGAGAAAGCAGCTATTATAATATTAAATGTTTTTTCTTTCAGACTCTTGAATCATTTATTTCTGGAAATTTAAAAATAATTGACCGTCATAGAATTTTAAACAATTTTCTATCTAAATCTGCCTTATTTGTATAAAATTCATTTGTTCATTAAGTATGGCAGTACTGAATTGTAGGAATTGGGATAAAAACAAAATGTCGACCATAAAAATCGCCCGTTTAAAACCACCTTTAATATATAACAGTACTATCTGAATAAAACGAAAAGTTATTTACTTATAAAGCCGCCTAAATCTCTATATACATGTTTATAGAGCGAATCAAATTTCACTGTTTCAACGAATTTTCATTCAAGTAAGTATGTAAGTAAGTTTTCCAGAGAAGCTTACAAAAAAAATGACGAAACTTATCGCTCTAATTATTTTACAGAATTATTTCGTCTAGGATTCTAATTATTATTATTTTTTTGTACGTAAAAGGCTACCAATATACATATATAAAACATACAATACATTACTTTTGGCGTATAATTAGATTAAGGGTAGGTTGATAAAAATACTGATGGGTAATAAAATCGAATCGGGTGTACACGCGCCCCCTGGATTGGTATTGCTGACGGACAAAAGTATAGCTAATAAAGAGGAAACAAGTATAATAAATAATTAAAGTTTATAAAGACAAGTAAGGATAGACGTATACGTAACCTAGATTGTAATATACAAAGTTTTAATGTTAGAAATAGTATTGAAACAAGAAAGTTAAAACTACAAAAATTGAGTTATTTAAAATTCAAAAAAATATCCCTACCTTGGCTCAGACAAACGTAATTACATTGATGTGACAAAGCAGAGATATAAAATCGTTTAATTTTCAGTAACTCAGTGTTTGGAGTTTTGACTTATTTTTCTTATTACTTTTAGCAGCATTAAACTTTCTATATTACTAGAGGTAGCTAGACAACGTATGTATCGATCTCCGCTTGTCTTTATAAAATAAAAATCATTTTTGTTATACTGGTATGTTTGGTCTGTTTATATATAGCTATACTTCCTTCTTTTGTTTTTCAATGCTATTACCAAGATGTGGTTGTTTTTGATTAAGAAAGGTGTTTTTTGCAATTTCACACTCTTTCTCTTTCTCCTATTCTAGCGCTGGTGTTTTTTTGATTTTGTTGTTTTGTGTAAAGATACACATTAAGGATATCTATGCTATGTCTCCTGACAGGAATTGGGGATCACATTTTAGTATGGTAAGTCCTAAATCTTATTACTGAGCCACCAAAAGACACCTGATTTAGTTGTAACCACACCAAAAGCTGTGTAAGCTGAGTGAAATATGATAAGGGCATTGATGCAAATATTTGTACGTATCTTTTTCAAAATCGATGTTATTGAACGAGAAAAAGAGTTTTCACTTGTAATAATACTGGAAAATACATGGATCTCCCTTTATACATTTTCAAAATGAGTACTCTAAATAAAATAAATGTGATTTATAATTCAAATTTAATCATGTTATAGGTCTTAATATTTCATACACATGGATACCTCCACAAAAAAGAAATACTCGATTTAACATAATTAAAGTATGAAGGTAATTCTGAAATATTTAAACAATCTTGAGGACTGTCATCACGTGAATATTGACCAGTTTTGAAGCTGTGAATGTACATTCATATGTGGAACCCCACAATATCCCTGAAGTTGTATATGTAATGCACTTTATTTAAATTGCCAGTAAATAATATTTTCAATCGCGACCACACTCAAATGAAGATGTTACGACAATGATGATATTTGTTTTATAGTCGGGAAAATGTATATAGTTTTGAGTTGTCAATGCGTAAAATATTCAGTTATCAATGAAGTTTGAGAATGATATCTCTTCATTGCCGACGGCCCGGCATGGCCAGGCGGGTTAAGGATTTCGACTCGGAATATGAGGGTTGCGGGTTCAAATCCCCGTCGCACCAAACATGCTCGCCCCTTCAGCCTTGGGTGCGTTATAATGTCACGATCAATCCCACTATTCGTTGGTAAAAGATTAGCCCAAGAGTTGGCGGTGGGTGGTGATGACTAGCTGCCTTCCCTCTAGTCTGACAGTGCTAAATTAGGGAGAGCTAGCGCAGATAGCCGTTGTGTAGCTTTGCGCGAAAATTCAAAACAAACAAACAATCATTGCCGACTGTTTCGGTTCAGAATAAACGCTAATAAACTAAATGATATTAGTTTTTGATCAAAGCAAGCTGCCTGGGTAAACCAGAACTAAAATATAGACCTTGTAATGATCACAGTTAATTAAATATAATGCTCAAACTATATTACTTATAAAGATTAGAATGAGTTGCTTCATCAGTTGAGCACCTTCGCCGTTTTAACCATGTTTTCACCCGTAAGCCTGTCAACAGTAAGTTATCGCAAGTACACTTTCACTCACAGACCTATAATCCACTATTCATACCATAAAGAAATAAACTAAAGCCATTCGTTAGAATGTATAAATATTTTAATGACACTTAGAAGAAGGAATTAAAAAGTTAACAGAAGCATTCAATATTATAATTTATTAAATAAGAGGGTCGAATAAAATAATTTGAAAAAATAAATTGTTAAAAGAAAAGAAGATGGATAATTAGCTGACAAATGTGAACAAAGGAAGACAATGGCAATTTATTATATACCAAGCATTTATTATATTATATTTATTATATACCAAGCATATATTATATTATATTTATTACATACCAAGCATATATTATATTATATTTATTATATACCAAGCATATATTATATTATATTTATTACATACCAAGCATATATTATATTATATTTATTATATACCAAGCATATATTATATTATATTTATTACATACCAAACATATATTATATTATATTTATTATATACCAAGTCTCGAGAAAAGCTTCATAAGTTTATAACGAAAACAAAACATGAAGTCATCAAAATTATCAGTCGTATTAACAACACAGGAAACTGTAGAAGTGATTGGATCACTGTAGCAAGTTTCAGAGAAGAAAGAGAAGTCATTGTGAAATAGTGAGGTATAACGATCAGATGAAGTTTACTCATAAACAGATGAGCTATTTTCAAGAGATGAGGTATAACAATAGCTCCAAGTAAATTTAAGAAACGACAAAGGAATTGTCGATAACTACCCTCGGAACAAATGGGTAGAAACTCATTGTATTTCATAAAATAACTATATCATGAATAGTGCAATAATCAACAGATGAAAATGAAATATTCCCGAAATTAGAGCTCTTTTATCCGCTAATAGTGGTCTTATAAAATAGAATAATTGTTTTATGTGCCTGTTTTTATTATTTTTATGATCCCATTGTTAATATTGTTTTCAAACACAATTGGAATTTAAAATACATAAATATTTTACGTAAACCCATAATAGATATAAAATGTTTTTGGTTTTTTTTATCGTTTCGAATAAATAACACAACATTTCTATTGTTTCGCATAGTAATCATTATCAATAACTAACTATCCCAAAGTAAATGTGGATGATCTCCTTCCAGAAGATAGATTTTTATCATGCTCTATACCTTTCTTCTCAACGAATGATTTCATAGAACCCAAAATGTTTTATTTCTTCACTAACAATGCTTCACGTAGCGAATAAAATGGTTTGAGCCAAGAGAGAATATATATCATAGGTAAAAAAAAAATATTTACTATTCTGTTTTCTCTGGGAATCAATGTAGAACTTGTTCTAAATGTTTGTTTGTTTGTTTTGAATTTCTCGTAAAGCTACACGAGTGCTATCTGCGCTAGCCGTCCCTAATTTAGTAGTGTAAGACTAGAGGAAAAACAGAGAATGATCACCATCCATCGCCAACTCTTGGCCCACTCTTTTACCATCGAATAGTGGGATTGACCATCACATTATAACCCCCTCTCACGACTGAAAGGGCGAGCATGTTTGGTGTGACGGGGATTTGAACCCGCAACCCTCGGATTACGAGTCGATATTCTAAGTGAAAGTACTACTAGATGTGTCTTCGCTTTAAATGGAGAATGACTAATTTCATACTGATTCACGATTATTAACTTCGGGTGTAGAATAGCAGACGACAATAATGATGTAATTATTATTAAAATCTAATAAATGCATTGTTACTTATTTTCTTACTTACGTTGAGTCAATTTATAAAAATTAAAACGACTTGCAAGTGTTTATAGACGAAAAATTATCCTAATGTTAATATTAACAGTATGTGTTAAGTTATACTACGTCTTCTATCTAAGTTCCTATACTCAGAATGAGGAAAAGAAAAGGCGTAAAGTTTCTAATCCTCAAATAACCAAATAACATGTAAAACATACCAACAGTTAGAGACCCTAACTCTGAAGCAACTGTTTTAAGATGTAAAATAATTATAATATACAAGGAGAACGTTATGTATCAGTGATAATCCACGTAATGTCTTTAAGGAATCGTTCGTAACGATACGTAACACTGTGTAAAGCTGACAGTACTAGAAACACGCACACCGCACTCTCAGTATGTTGGTTAGAATAACTTAGTGAACATGTTGTGCAAATCGGAGTTATTATACCACAGCCGCTGTTATTCACTAGAACATGAATTTCCTACCGGAGAGACCCATGAAGAAGGTGTCAGTAGAGCCTTAATAAACTCGTAAAACAACTGAGAACCGCGGTGTATATGTCTGTGAAAAGATATTACTGAATTATAGACAAAATTTATGTTGTGTTGTTTATAAATTTATGCAAACTAGAGGTAATGATAACAGCAATGGGTAAGTCATATACAGAAGTGACATAAAAAATCATGTTATATACAGAGGTTGAATAGGTTATATTTAAACGATTTTGAAACCTCGTCACGTCTTTACAATTCACGTCACTACTTTCAGTCATACTGTATCTGATGAACGTGTATATTGACAATAGTTTTACACCTTGATTTCCTTTGCATAAGGCTCATACGTAAGAGCGTTATGTAAAGCGTACAACTTCTACCTCCTCCTCCCCCTGAGTTTTCCATGAGCCATCTGGTAGCTTTACTGGTATGTCTTCGTATGAAATAGCATAAATATTCGTTTTATTTCTCAGCTTCTTAAGGAATACGATGGTTGATTGATATGTCATCAAGCAATCTTTGTACACGTGACTTATAACACTTTTCCAGGTGAATATTATTTTTTGATCATCTTGTGCACTGTTGGTTAGGGCACGTGAACTGTGTTCGTCGCTGCCTTTTGTGTTCGTACATTTTCACCAGTTACAAGACGCCGCACTTTGCTTACTAAGGTTGGGGTTCAACGTTTTGCAGATCTCTTTCCGGATGGTCCTAGTACCACAAGTTCATCCATTTTGCTTCGTTTCCAATATCGTTAAATTCAAAGTATAGTCCTTTCTTGGAAATTCTAAGTACACAATCTTAACATATCTTTACGATTTCGTTATTTGAATATTTTACGTCGGAAAAAACTGTTACATACCATTTTCAAAAGTGATCAGTTTTCATTGTGTCAAATACCTATGTAACTTCAAGTGATGTCAAAACATAATTCTAATACGGGTAATTCCACGTGACTTTATGTCAGTTGCAGTTGTTTCGTGACTTGCTGATTTGCATATAAAAATGTTATTTTCTGAATCGGGTCACAAACCATGAATCCTCACTCGGTCCCACGTTAACAACGGACGGTTTACTTATATTAGTGACTGTAAAGGTTTAGTTTGCTTTTGTTAGTAAATTAACAGCTGCAGTTTTTGGATATTTAAGTATAATAAACCTTATTTTTATTTTATTCAACTCTGTATATATTTCATTTCAAATTTATTAATTACTTAGTAAAGAACATGTTCTACAGTTTGGTTAATTACTTAACCTAACACAAGGTTTATAGTTTTGTTAATTACTTAGCAAGGCACAAGGTTTGCAATTTTATTAATTACGTATCAAAGCACCAAATTCACAATTTTATTAATTACGTAGCAAAGCACCAGATTTACAGTTTTGTTAATTACTTAGCAAAGCACAGAATTCACATCCTATAATTCGGAATATCAATCAGCCCTGCATATGGAATAGAAACAAGGCTAATAGTTTGAAATTCAGTTTTCTTGTTAAGTAATCCAAACCAAGAACATTAGTTTTTACTGACAAGTTTAATCTGCTTTCTTCAGAGTAAATTGTTATTTTTCTCTAACAACTCAAGAGTGCTCTCTTCATAGTGATTATATAATTTTACTACTGTTTATGACCCGGCATGGCCAGGTACTTAAGGCGCTCGACTCGTAATCCGAGGGTCGTGGGTTCGAATCCCCGTCACACCAAACATGCTCGCCCTTTCAGCCGTGGGGGCGTTATAATGTTACGGTCAATCCCACTATTCGTTGGTAAAAGAGTAGCCCAAGAGTTGGCGGTGGGTGGTGATGACTAGCTGTCTTCCCTCTCGTCTTACACTCCTAAATTAGGAACTGCTAGCGCAGATAGCCCTCGAGTAGCTCTGCGCGAAATACAAAAACAAACAAGCTTCACTTTGGACATATAGTTAGATCTGAGGAGGGGTTGGCGGAGATTCCTAAGGGTGAAAGAAAAAGAGTAAGAAGTGGAAAACACTCCTCTGGTTCGATGACATTAAAAAAATGTTAAGAAATGTGACCCTTCGTCCAGATATCAAGAAAGAGAGAACAATAGAAAAATACAATTGTCAGTCTTCAGAATTGAGGGTCATACTGTGATTGGTTAATAAGTTGTTTCTTTGGCTGTGATAATGTGTGAAAGTAACGATAACTGTTCCTTCAGTCTTAGTATGTCATTCAAATATAGTAACTGACAATGTTCTATCTTTACAGTTCAAATCCTGCTCCTGCTGTTTTAAATTTTAAAACAAATAATCACTTTTGCTTATTTCATAACCCTAACTCGTACAATGTCAACAAAAGAAATATATAGAATGTATACGTAGAAGGATTATTTGTTTGAAATTAAGCACAAAGCTACACAATAGGCTATCTTTGCTCTTATCACCACGGGTATGAATAACCCGGTTTCCCGCGGTGTGGGTCCACAGACATTCCGCTGTGCCACTGGGGGGCAAAATGTGAAGGAATCATGCAGGTAGCAAGTATATTATTATTTACTCTTGCATTTTTAATATTCTTAATAATTTATGCTCCTGTTAGAGGGGACAGGGCTGGCTTAGTAGTTAACATGTCAGATTATGTGCCGTAGAATTCAAAATTCAAGATCATGCCGCTAACATGTTCGGCTATGGGCTCCTTATACAAGTGACAGTAAATCCTGTGATTCTGTTTAAAAAACCAGACATCTTTTCTGGAGACGGAGATATTGACTTGATCGTTTAGCCCATAAGGTGATCTGCAGGTTGAAAAATGTAACTCTATACAATTTACTGTATTAAACTGAGTAGGTTTAACCAATTTCAAGCCATGCTTTTGTCAAAAAAAAGTTAACATTTTTATATAAAAACAAAGCTTATGTAGTCACTTTGTTTTTGAATTTCGCGCAAAACTACTTGAGGACTATCTGCGCTAGTTGTCCATAATTTAGTAGTGTAAGATTAGAGGATCATCAATTAATGATCAACATCCACCGCTATTTCTTGGGATACATTTTATCAACGAATAGTGGGATTGACTGTGCATTATAATACCCCCACGGCTGAAAGAGTGAGCATGTTTGGTAAAACGGGGATTCAAACCCGTAACTCTCGAATTATGAGTCGAATGCCTTAACCACTTGGTCATGCCAGGCCTAGTCACTTAGTGCTCGTACATGTGTTGAATGTTCTCTTCACTAGCAAATACAATTGTTAATCATTGTAAATACCTTGCTTGAAAACCTGAATGATTCTGTCAGAGCTGTAATAAAAACAGTGTTATAAATATGGGCAAGAGTTAGATATTGTACTAAGTACACGTTCGTACAAAGTATCTCTGCTTTGGTGTTTTACAAATAACCTGTTTTCTGTCATGAAACAAACAATCTTCACGCTATATTAAGATGTCTGAAACTAGTTACAGTTAATGTTAGAAAAAATCAAGCTTATTTTACTCAGGTTTATCGAAAAAAGAAGGAACTAGCACAAATCAAGAGCTACATACTATCTTCCTTCTCATGTCTTCAAATATTTACCGGAAAGAAGACTAAATATAACAAGTGAAAACTAAGTTGCAGAATCTATTAGAATTAGTACTAGCAAGATATATCCTGCATCGTGAATTTTGACTATACAAAATGTAAATAATACAACAAATGTTTATTGTAATACGAATTAATTATTTTTATTATACAGTAATTAGTTTCTTATTATGGCGACTTACATTGTATTTGTAGTTTCAGTTTGTTTGAATTTCGCGCAAAGCTGCACCAGATCTATCTGCGCTAGCCGTCCTTCATTTAGCAGTGTAAGACTAGAGGGAAGGCAGCTAGTCATTACTACCCACAGCTGACCCTTGGGCTAATCTTTTTACCAGTGAATATTGGGATTGACCGTTACTTTATAACGCCCCCACGGCTGAAAGGACGAGCATGTTTGGTGTTTTTAAACATGTTATTAAACACGTCTTACTGCTTTTAGTATTTATCTCCGACTTACTCAAATGTTACAGGATTTGAATTGGTAGATAAATCTCTTTAGAAAAACTGTTACAATTAACCATTTTTGGTTTTTTTAAGTGCAGAGCCACATAATAAGCTATATTTGCTCTGGATGGGGTCGCCAATGGTATTAAAACCCAGTTTTTGGCGTTTTAAGCCTTGATACTTACCACAATTACCGTTAAATTGTAAGTGATCAAAATACAATATAAATAAAAATCTACAGTTTAAAGTGCTATGTGTGCGTACGAAGCAAAAACAGTATTAAGTCCTCTGTTTAGATTTTTATATAATCAGTGTTTCGATGTTGTTAATTATGGTTGAAAATACACTGCAATGTAACTTAAGTGCTCTGGCCTGGTTTTTAAGGCGCTCGATTCGCAATCTGAGAGTCGAAGGCTTAAATCCCTTTTACTGAACGTGCTCGCCCTCTCAGCCTTACGAGCGTTTTAATGTGACGGTTATTCCAACTAATCTTTAATAAAAAGAGCAGCCCAAGAGTTGGTTGTTGATAAGCTGCGTTAATTAGTTGTTTTCCTTCTAATCTGTTACTGCTAAATTAGGACGGCTAGTGGAAATAGTTCTGGTGCAGATATGATCGTAATTCAAACCAAATTAAATTTAGGTTATTTCAGTCCTATTCTTCGCATAAATTCGTCTGTACATTATTAATATATCTATTTTTTTTAATTCTACTTACCACAACCCTTGCATCTTAAAATATACTCTATTATATCAGCGAGTTTTATCAGTAGCAAAGCAATATATGTCTTAACTACCTACTTATATGAATTTATCACTGTTATATTTCTTTAGTCCTGTGAAGAAGCATTTCGTAATAAGCACTAACCAAACTAGATAGGAACTAACTAGTTTTCGGCTTCGTTTCAGCCATAAATTCGAAACAAATAAGCCCCAGACTTATTGTTATATTACATAAATAATCTCGAATGGTAACCTAGAAAGTTAACTGAAACAACTGAGTTTTTTTATTTTGAATTTGCATTAAGTTATTCTCTAATATCCTAATAACCGCTTCTGCTTCGAAAGCACCTTCTTATGTAGTATACACTATACGCTACATAATGTGTTAACATAGCATGTTTTATTCGACAAAGTCCACCTGCCTAACAAAATTAGGAAATTAGCTAGCAGCCACTAGTACATATGACAGGTTCACTACTATGTTTCCAGAATGAAGACAGCCGCCTTCACCGTTAAGAGCACAGAGTTATCAAAACAACTTGAGAAAAAAAAAAAAAAAGTCCAATCTACATTCATCACTTTCTGAACACTTTGTCGTCTAGTATGTATGTGTGTGAGCGGGTAACACGTTTCTTACATGGTTCGTTCAAGAGAAGGCACGACCACCATGCATCACGTGTACGTGTCTTACAAGTATCTCTGCACCGTGAACTTCAATACAAACTCTTAGAATGTACTTAGTGGTAGAATGTTGAATGTAATTGATTACCAGCAAAACCTTATCTAAGAGCTTCTATTGCGATGTACATACAGGAGTGTGTATATATATATATATATATCATCCAGTTAGGTATCAACCAATTTAAAATACACACACTCGACTTACGGATGTGGGCCACCAGTCACCAGAGTAGCAGGTCTTAGTAAGGGTGACAGATGGCCGGAATACTGGTGTAGATAAAGAACAAACCCTGTTATCAGGACTAAGGGCAAAATGAAAGAGCAAGAAAGATTCATGAGTCTGTAAACTGTATAATACGACATCAACTGTAGGAAGCTATTCTCTGTCAACTGTATTGTTTTTCTTCTACCTCCACAGTAATCCGTTCTTTTAGTTGTTGTTGTTTTCTAATTCTCTTTACATAGGTGTGTTATGAACGCACTAAATGATTTATAAATATTTACATGCAAATATTTTACATTTTAATCTAACCTTGTTCATTGAATCAATGATTTGATAAACGTTGTAACGGTTTTGTACTTTCACAAAATATATCGTGAATACGTCTCTGTTACATCAAACTCTGCTCACATCAGTTTATAAGATCTTACTTTTTATTGAAAATGACCAAACTTCACAACTTTGACACCGAAGTAAAAATATTGCTTTTGTCTAAAGCATTAAGATCCTGACCTCAACTGTGAAAATATTGTTTATATATCCTGTTTCCGTTTGGTCATAAAAGATAGTGAGAAAGTTTACCTTTTAATGTAACTATCTAACATATATTTCAACAGAGGGCATAACTTGACCTTGTTGATCTTCATACATTAATAAACATAAAATTATATATATTTTTTCTAAATTACAATTTTCTTTTCTGTTAACTTAAAGCTCTCGGGCGAATTACTAGTATTCTTTACGGACTTACAACTCAAATATCCGGGGTTCTATTCTCTGTACCTAGTAAACAGAGTGCAGATAGCCCCCTCCTTTTTTTCCATTTGCACGAAACAAAAGTAAAAACAACATTTAGAGTTAATTCTAGCAGTAACTTGATTTTGTTAATCTCAGATTTATTTTTCCTAAATTAATTACGATTTGCAGTAAAGCATTATTTTTATTAATATTAAATGAAGGATAACTTGATCTCGTTGATATTCGCACTATAACAAAAGTATGTTATGTTTTTTACCGCAATTAATTATAATTTACACCATATTTTAAATATTACAATGATTCCAATATGAATTCCAAAGTTTTGTTGTATGCTTTTGCAATAAAAAATAAAATTATATTTTCAACTCATATCTGATAAGATTCATTAGCTGAGGTATTAAAGCGTAATAAACTGATGCTTAGGTTGAGTATATCAGAAGTAAGTATAGAAATTTCTTAATCAATATAAGAACAAAATACACAAACGTATCAGAGAATGTTAGAACCAAATATAGAAAGGTCCAAGTCGTTTCATGATTTTACATGATACAACTGAAGCAATATAAGCAGACCCGGCATGGTTAGGTGGATAAGGCATTTGACTGAGGGTCGCAGGTTCGCTATACGAGCGAGAACTTATATAAAGAAGTTACCTAATGAACCAATATAATATATGTTTTCACATTCCTCATCATAATAACAAGTTTTTTGTAATTGACCTAAATGTGAAGTGATTACAATTTAAACAGATGATTTTAATACACAACATTAAGTTTGTATTTTATCTCTATAAATAAAGAAATAATACAAAAACAAAACAGGACTGCATCTCAATTCCATTTTAGTCGTCCCAAAAATACAAACATAAATCTAATGCGAGCCTACTGTTTAATGATATTTGAATGTAGAATAAATAATTCCTTTCGTTCTATGTAGCTGAGTGCTATGACTTTACATTATTTTAGCTAATTATTATTTTAACAAGGAGTACGCTTGACATTATAAACTAGTATAGATTATACCATCAGGTAATTTTTCATTACATAATAAGTGTATGTTCTCTTGGACAACGAACACCGAATTCATTTTATGAAAACTATACAAACTAATATAATATTAATATAAATTCGCAAAATAGGGTATGCATTAAAAGACGTAGTTTTCTAATGTTATATGCAAGTTAAACTCTATTGGAAATAGAAAGATGTGTGACCTTACATGATTAGTGCAATGAGCTAATATCTTTGCAAATTCTTTCAAAATCGGGATTATTAATATATTTTTAATATTTAATATATATAAGGATTATATCTGATTTTTTTTACAACAATTTGTAAATAAAAAAATTCTGTAATAACAATTATGAATTAATTTTTCACAAGTTAGGAGAAGTTGTTGTTCGTTGCTATTATTTTTCAGCGCACAAGTTTAATTAGGCTATATCGGCTGCGGGGAATCGAGCTGTGAATTTTAACGTTGCAAGATTTTTAAAGTAGTCCTGAAGTACGAGTAAGGAAACTGCCACGATTATTATTGTTGACAATTTGTGTGTATAGTCAAATAAAAAGTGAATCTGTTATTATTATCCAATGAAAAAAACATTACTAACAACATAATTAACATAATGCAATATTATGAAACAAAGAAGTTTTATGAAATGAGAAATATCATTACACTGATGCAAAACTGTTAACACTAGTCTTGGTATACATTTGATTAGTTTGATGATAGATTAGAAAACAACAGTGAATAAAAAACAATAAAATATCATGTAAAGAGATGCGTATTCTAAAATTACTAATTATCAAACCTGAGATGAGATAATTAGAAATTTCTTAACCATCACGTGATACTTTACAAACAACGATACGAACGATGGGTGCAAGAAACCTTGAAGTTACCGTATTTTGACGTTATTTATGGGCTTATAAAACCCAAAAATAAAGTCCTTTTTTTGTAATTATAAATAAATCCCGAAAATTGCCTCCTCGCAGACCATTCATATTTGTTTGTTTGTTTTTGTCGCGCAAAGCTACACGAGAACTATCTGCCCTATCCGTACCCTAATTTAGCAGTGTAAGACTAGAGGAAAGGCAGCTAGTCATCACCCCCCTCCCCGCTAACGGTAAGACTAGAGGAAAGGCAGCTAGTCATCACCCCCTCCCCGCTAACTTTTGGGCTACTCTTTTACCAACGAAGAGTGTAATTGAGCTTCACATTATAACACTCCCACAGCTGAAAGGGGTGAGCGTGTTTGGTGTGACGGGGATTCGAACCCTCGACTCTCAGATAACGAGTTAAGTGCCTTAACCACCTAGCGATGCCGGGCCAAAACCATTCATCTGAAGAATGTCAGGTGATCTATAGTTAGATAATTTTAACTATTCTACCTTAAAACTTTTAGTAATAATAAATAATATACTAATTTTAGGTTTTTAGTGTCACTTAGTGGTAGTGTGATACCACGTATTACAATGTCCTATAATCAAAACTTTGTTTATTTCTTACACTGTGTTCTGTTTCCATATTTCCACTAGTGAACCTCATCTTAACTGTGTTTTATATACAGATGTAGGAAGTCTTATATATGAATTTAAACGACATAATTTTTCTTGTACACATGTTTTAGTGAGTATGTGTTTTGACTCCTTTTTTGTTGTTGTTATTCTGCATAAAAATGAGTTTATTTTATTTACTCAAACTTTCCTCTGTTTTGATTATTTCTATCGGAGGTCTACTGCGTCTGCGCTAGTACAAGAACTGGAGGAAAGTAGCTGGCTATTAGCTGAATCTCTACCTACCAACAGCCACTTTCATAAAATTCAAAATAACTTACAAACCATAACATTATATCAAAGTCCGTCACCGCCGCCAGCAGTATATAATACTGCACAGTACTGTCCACCGGCCATTTTGAGACGCATTCATTGGAACTGGACAAGAGAAGAACAAAAAGCTATCAAAAAATGTCCCGATGGTTCAATGGGTTACGCAAGATAACAATGCGGAACCAGTCCTGTTAAATGGTTATCGGATTTTCCAGATTTGAGCGAATATCAGTCTGTTTGGGTGGACAACCTGCATAGCAGGATTGAAGGGAAAGAATCTATCGTCGGCATAGCAACGGAATTGGCGGTACTAACAAAAACAAAACCTCTTTATGGCGGGGATATCCGACAAGTGTTCGGAATCGTTCAGAGATTGGTTGCCAAGATGGCGGCTACTGTTAAGGATGTGACGGATTCTCAACAACGTTATCAGGGCTCTCCCAACAACCAACAGAGACTTCAGATTACGCAAGAAATGTTGGAGCTGATGTCGGAAGTGAGCAGTAACCTACTGGAGCACTATCACAGTGACTCCTGGCGAGACTTACTTCGTATGTTCACTGACCAAATCCTTTAAGTCTTTTGTTATTGCAAGGTTCAGTAAGAATTGTTTTTTTTTATTTGTCCATAACTTGATATCAAAAACTGAATAATTTTATGGATATATGTGTGGATGTGTTTAGTCAATGTTTTCTTAACTTCTTTAATATTCGTTTATGTTACTGTGGTATCAGAATGGATTATCTGCGCACTGCCCACCACGGGTATTGAAACCCGGTTTCTAGCGTTGTAAGTCCTCAGATGTAAAGCTGCGTCACTTCCTCTGTCAATTAAACTTTCCACTAGGTCGTTTTGAGTCATTTTATGTGATTTTTTGTTTTGAATTTTGCGCAAAGCTACACGAGGGATATCTGAATGGTGGAATCGACCGTAACGTTATAACGCTTCTACAGCTGAAAGAGTTTGGTTTCATTTGGTTTTGAATTTCGCGCAAAGCTGCATGAGGACTATCTGCGCTAACAGTCCCTAGTTTAGTAGTGTGAGACTAGATGGAAGGCAGCTAGTCATCACCACCCACCGTCAACTCTTGTGCTACTCTTTTACCAACGAATAGTGGGATTTACCGTCACATTATAACGCCCCCACAGCTGACATGGAGAACATGTTTGGTGTGATGGGAATTCGAACCCTCGACCTTCATGTTACAAGTGGAGTTCACTAACCACATGGCTATGCTGAGCCCTGTTTTATGTGTAAAAGCTGTTTTCTATAGTGCAGCTTAGAACAAGGAAGTGTAACAAGTATTTTTACTTTGTTTTTTTCAACATCACAAGAATTAAATAGTTATTTAGTCTTGACTCTCCTGTGTTTATCGAAGTGCTTCGTTAAAAAATCACAGATTGCAATAACAGAACTTACATATCATTAACCAACTATTAGCATCCTTTAACTTTTATTGTAGTTATAAGCAACTTGATATGAGGCCTATTTAATCCTTTTGGTGTCAACCAGAAAGCACCCTGCATCCTAAAATATGTTTCGTAGGTAACACTCATTTATTAGTTAATAAGCTTATACATCGACTCATAAATATATTTTCATATTATATTCTAGTTATCTCTAAACACTTTATTTTTATCTCTGAATCAAGTATTCGCAAAGCTTCTAACCTATCCATATGCTTTATCAACTAGCCATATGGTTAAATTTGATAGTGCCAACAGCAGGGAATAAATTAATTAAAAGTCTCCTATTTTACAAATGTACTAAAAACCTAATCGTGCAAATCCACTTTTTTCAGTTATGGGCCCAGCAAGGACAGGTGGGTTAAGGCGTTCGACTTGTAATCCGAAGGTCGCGGGTTCAAATCCAAATCGCACCAAATATGCTCAACCTTTCAGCCGTGGGGATGTTATAATGGTACGGTCAATCCCACTATTCATTGGTAAAAGAGTAGTCCAAGAGTTGGCGGTGGGTGGTGATGACTAGCTGCCTTTCCTCTAGTCTTACACTGGTAAATTAGGAACGGCTAGCGCAGATAGCCCTCGAGTAGCTTTGCGCGAAATTCAAAAAACAAACAAACAAAATATTTTTTTCAGTTTTGACCGGAAGCATGAAGAAAACTGCAAATGAATTTAATGTTTAAAGATATATGAATTATGCTTCAACAGTTTAAAGTTAACACAATATTAATTTTTAGAATATGACTAATATTACTTGATAATCTATTTTTTTATTAATTGCTATAGGAACTTAATAGTTCTATGTATAAGTTACACCTAATTCAATGTACACTTACAGTAAAATTTTATAATAACATATAACTCATATCAGTTGTTGCTCAAAATTTGTGACTCAGAATAAAGTTATGGAATAGAATATTTTGAAATTATCCTATTACCAGCATTATTATTAACACTTACACAATCGTATCTGCTGGCAAAAAAAAGTAATAATTAATAATAAGAGATATTTAATTACAAGTGTTATTAACAGTATATTCTGTTAATCATATAAAATGATAATACATATATCAAAATATTTGAGAAGTGAAGTCAAAAGCTCTACTACAATTCCAAGCACGCAATGTTTGAAACATGTTGTTACTGTGAACGTGTTTTGGTGTCGCTATGAGAAAATCCTATACACACTGGATTGGTGAAGTTAAGAAAAACTTTTATTGGCCACTATTCAGTTCTTCACGTTATATAGCCGCACAACAGCAGACATACTAAATAATCTCAATATTTCGAGTATTGTTTAATTTCGAAGTTCAAAAGCGGTTCAGTTCAAGGCGTATTATCGGATTAACAAAGAGTAAGTTGAACTGGGCCTACCTTGAACTTAAACTCGGCATTAAACAATTTTCGGAAAAATAAGTTTAATTATTATAAGGTTTGAATTAAACTGAAACTTAAGGCAGTTTAAACGTTTTATCCTCAATTGTTAATCACATTTCTATGGCAACCTCTAAAAAAACCTGTGTTATCCTTGGCTGTAAATATTACTTTTACGATAGATTTATTAACCCTGTTTTATTCTAAACTATAAATCATATTTGTATAGCTATGTTTGAGTCTAGTTTTGATCGAGGTTACAGTGATAACTATATAAAAATTTTAAAACTACTTTTCATGATCCCATTGGCTACTACACCATTACACTCCTCCTCAGCACCAAAAAATAAATTACTTTCGGCACTTTGGGTCCTTAGAAAGTAATAAGAGTGACAGTTGAATACCACTGTTCGGTTAGACGAAAGCCACCCAAGAACTGACGGTGGTTATTGTTCATTAAATGCTTTCCCTAGAGTCTATCACTTCAAAACTTAAAATAACCCTTGAGTAACTTTACATAAGTATATTAAAACTAATAAAGAGTGTTTTATTCTAACATAAACAGAATATTTATGTACAGACACTTGTTTTACCCTAATTTATAATTCATACTCATACTGTAGTCTGAACCCCTTTTTATTCAAAGTTTTAATTTATATTTATACAGTAGAATTTTAAAGATGTTTTCAATTAATCTAAAAATGATATTTAAGTAACAGATTTTGAGACCTATTTCATTTTAAACTAAATAACATATTTATATGTAAAAATATAAGCATCTTGTTTTGCCCTGAGAAACTATGTATAACTTTCATATAGAATTTAGACAATTCATGAACATTCACAGCGTCAAATTATATGATTGGTCGAATTTTATTTTATAAAATAATCGTTGTGAAAACATCTGTGCTTACGTTTTTATACTAAACACCCTGTTAACCAATGAAAGATGTCGCCTTTGTCATATATGTCCCGACAAAACATATATGTCGGGAAAACATGAAGAAGTGTTTGTACTGTAAATTCGTAATACATTACAAAATAGTTAAATGGTGGAAGATGCCGCCACATTCGTATCTGTGATGATCCACTTAACCTAGTGGTAATTAACCTGGGTTCAATCGAACCCCAGGGGTTCGGTGAGTCAGTCTCAGGAGTTCCGTTCACCTCACTCGTATGAGTTGTGACGTCATGCTCCACTTGGCTATCATTGGCTACGGCTGACACGTCACATCACTTGACCTTAATATCTGTGCTGCAGGGAACTTCGTGCGCTTAGCAGTCGACTTGTGACTGTCGTAATCGTGCGTCATTTGTGATTTTTTCCCAATCTTCTAATCCCTTCATACTAACTATGTCGAGCAAAAACAGAAAGTGGTCGGACGAATAAGTATAATATGGATTCATGTGTATAACGGAACATGATGGGAGTCAGCGTCCTCAATGCATGATTTGCAATGCCAAGTTGAGCAATTCTAGTCTAGCACTGGAAAAACTAAGAAAACACTTCCTAAAGCTGCATGGAGATGGGAAATACAAGAACACAACGCTTGCTAAATTCTAGGTAAAGAGAGCCAGGTTTGATGAAAAGGCTACTTTTCCTGTTCTCGGCTTTGTACACATCGACAAATCGATCCTCACTGCACTGTACGAAGTTGCGTACTTGATCGCAAAGCAGGGCAAACCACACAACATTGGTGAAACACTCGTAAAACCAGCTGTGTTGAAGATGGCGAACATCATGCTGGGAAAAGCTGCTAAAAATAAGTTATCCCAAATTTATCTTTCAAATGACACCATCAGCAGCAGAATAGATGACGTAAGCGATGACATCTTGGCTCAAGTAGTTGCAGATATTATTTTAAGCCCAGCAAAATTCAGCCTTCAACTCGACGAGACCACCGACGTTTCCAGTCTAAGCCATCTTGTTGTATTCGTGCGATATGTGAAGAACGACGAGATAAAATATTTTTTTTTATTTTGTAAGCCTCTTACAACAATAAATAAGGCAGCCGACGTGAAGAAACTTGTGGATGACTTCTTCAGAGACAACGACCTTTCGTGGGATATGGTTTCTGCAGTTTGTTCGGACAGAGCTCCAGTCATGCTGGGACGAAACTTTGGTTTTTGTGCGCTGATGAAAGTCGATGCACCACACATCATTGTAACGCACTGTGTTCTGCACAGGCATGCGTTGGCAACAAAACTCTTGCCTTCAAAACTGGCAGAAGTATTAAAAATTGTAGTGGAACGTGTGAACTTTGTGCGAAATAGTGCCCTGATGCACCGCATCTTCAAAGAGCTGTGTAATGAAATGGGCTCTGAATTCGAGGTACTTCTGTACCATTCTAACGTTCAGTGGTTATCCCGGGGAAAGGCGCTGAATCGTGTTTTTGCCATACGTATGGAATTAGCCCTGTTTATGTGAGAGCACCAACATTGTCATGCATATCGCTTCTAAAAATCTGAGTTCATTCTCATTTTGGCGTACATGGCCGATATCTTCAATGGTCTTAATCATCTCAATCAACAGATGCAGGGCGGTGGAGTCAACATCATCAAAGCGGAAAAAAACCTGAAGGCTTTTCAAAAAAGCTACTATTATGAAAACGACGAACAGAGAATGATAACTTTGCAAACTTTCCCCTGCTGAACGACTGTGTAAGTAAGATCGAAGATGTGTCTGAAATCGGAGACATTTCTGTACCCAGGGAACTGAAGCAAGCAATTGCCATGCAATTAGATGAGCTTGCAAAGTCTCTCGACGGATACTTCCCCACCAGAGAATCATATCCAGCATGGGTGAGACAGCCGTTCACGTTTAGTGTTGCGACAGCAGATGTCAATGATGAATATTTCGACGAAATCATTGAACTTCAGCGGAGTCAGGCTCAACAACAACCTTTCAGAACAACGATGCTCTCAACGTTTCGGTGTCACCAAATCGTAGCGTACCCTCTTATTCCTAAGAAAGCCCTTGAGATACTCATACCGTTTGTTACAACGTATCTTTGCGAGCAATCATTTTTGAGGATGGTAGACACAAAAACAAAAAAAAGGAACAAACTTTGTTGCGAAAATGATATGAGAGTGGCACTTGCCAAAGTGAAGCCGCGCATTTCTGAACTTGCCTCTGAAAGGCAACAGCAAAATCACATTGATTTGCAGTAAATATTCATTGAGTTATGTTTTTGTTTTTGTGTGAATTCGTGTTTTGTTCTTTGAACACAGTGATATTGTGTGCAACTGATGCATGTTTCATTTTGTACACTAATAAAATAAAAAATTATGTTTTGAATTTGAAAAAAAATCATATTTTATTTTTCCAATTACAAAGGGTTCAGTGAATGCAAGTACGAGACTTCCGGGATTCAGTACCTCCAACAAGGTTAAGAACCACTGACTTAACCTATCATAATACCTGTATCTGAATTTTGCTTGTTTGCAGCTAAGCATAACGCTACAACAACAGACTGTCTGTGTTATGTCCACCAAGAGTATTGAAACCTGTTTTCTAGCGTTATAAATCCACAGATCTACTGCTGCGCCACTGTTTGATAGTTATCTTACAGTTTACCTAATCTACTACTTTCTGTGCGCGTGTTACAAACATCGAGTTAGTTATATTAAATCAGACTAAGAAAGTAACTTTTCGGTGAATGAAACTAATTCTATGTAACAAACTTACATCAGAATCATCGTATTATAAAACAACGGAAGAAAACCGAAACCTGTGACAATGTGTTGGATCATGTGTGGAGTTTTTGTGATGTTACCGATATTTTCAGCCGTAAATATACGTGTAAGGCCAAAAGAAATTCTGACCAGAAAGATGAACCAGAACATACCGAGTACGATAGCAAAACCTATATACAAAAAATAATTGAAATGAGTTTGATTCAGGTGGGCAGTTTTATGTGCGGCAGCCTTACACTATATATATATATATCATTCAGAATCTCCATTGTTTTATTTTATGAAACCATTGAACTGGTATTCTGTGGCATTAACACAATGAATCTGTTAAAATTTCCAAATTGTGTAATACAGGTTTCTGTTGAGAAGAATACAGAACAGCATCTATTATACAGTACTACACTGCCAGCACAAGGCATTAAGTGCCTTAATAGTTGATACTATTAATACGTGTTTGAGTGTTTTCCTATTCCACAAATCTTTTCTATCCTGTCTAACAATAATAGATTTTTTTGAATTTTTTATCTCATTACCATTAAAAGTGAATTCTAATTTCCGTGTATTAATGTTTTCAGTAATGGATTCAGAAGATGTATGAGCTACCTATGAGGCTTTTGATAAGTTTTCTAACTATACAATCAAATGAGTACTCTATTATTTCCATAATGCTTTAACTGATATCCGTTACATTGACATTTGACAGGAATTTGCTTGTTTGTTTTTTAAATTCGCTCAAAGCTACTCGAGGGCTATCTGCGCTAGCCGTCCCTAATTTAGCAGCGTAAGACTAGAGGAAAGGCATCTAGTCATCACCACCCACCGCCAACTCTTGGGCTACTCTTTTATCAACAAATGGTGGTATTGACCGTAACTTTATAACGCCCCTACGGCTGAAAGGTCGAACGAGTTTGGTGCGACGATGATTCGTAACCGCGACCCTCAAATTACCCTTAACCAACCTGCCCATGCCGGGCCTTGACAGGAGTAATAGCAAAGTTATTTTATTACATTTACCTTAAAAAACCAGAAGGCGTTATTTTATCACATTTAGCGCGAGTTTTTACGAGAATAACTAAGCCTGACTGAGAAGGAGTAGCGTATTTCTATCATACAACAAAACAGACTAAGAACGTTTGATAAATTTCACGCCCATAGTAAAATCTCGACTGCTGAATATTAAACGGTTGTAAGGAGTCTATTAAGACTTTTTCTAGAAAACCCAACTCACGGTTATACAATACAAGACCTGTGTGTTCACTTACAAGCCAAGGTCATGCAGATTTGAGGGAAATGCTCCAGTAACGACACATTTATAAGCAACGGAATGCACCATGAGTGAATCTGCACACTAACTACACTAGGCTCACGAAATCATTTACACAACGCACTTATACAAAGGGTGCGTCGACTCAACATCAGTATTCTTAATTAAATAAGCGCAGATCAAATAACTACTTACAAACTACATAAACTATAGCATAAACAAATGAAAACAAAATCGTTTTTTCTGAAACACGATTGTTTGTTTGTTTCTTTTGAATTTCGCGCAAAGCTTCTCGAGAGCTATCTGCATTAACCGTCCCTAATTTAGGAGTTTAAGACTAGAGGGAAGGCAGCTAGTCATCATCACAAGGGTGGTGGGTTCGAATCCCGATCGCACCAAACATGCTCACCCTCCCAGCCGTGGGGGTGTTATAATGTCACGGTCAATTCCACTATTCGTTAGTAAAAGAGTAGTCCAAGAATTGGCGGTGGGTGGTGATGACTAGCTGCCTTCCCTCTAGTCTTACACTGCTAAATTAGGTACGGCTAACGCAGATAGCCCTCGAGTAGCTTTGCGCGAAATTCAAAACAAACAAATAAACAAGCAAAATTGAGTCCTTGATGAAAATAATGGAAACTGGCCACAACACAAGGGACCACTTAAAGAAGTTACCTTGGTATCACCAGAAGAAACAAAAAAATAAAATGCTGGATCAGAAAAAAAACCAAGTTCAAAGACACCTTACAATCAAGAGACAGAAACTGAATAGCATGACACTGGAAAGAAAATAGACAACCAATGGGCAACACAAGTCGCGAATTTATAAAGAAAATAATATTGTGAAAAACTAGGGCAAAAGACCAAAACTAAGATGGACAGATGACCAATAATATAAAGAGGTACAAAAGGTGATATATCGTATAGGAGAGATCTTTGACCTGCAGTGGATTAAAGTAGGCTAACAAGCCAAGTTATTTCACAACTTACCCTCAGCATTTTATTGAAGATTATGTCGTAAAGCATGCACTTGTTATATTCTGATTGGTTATTCAGTTCTGGTACAAAGTCACAGAGACGTTTGTTTTCCATAGATATGTAAACGTCATTCACCCATAAAGTTCAAACTTCTGAATAAAAAATTAATGTCAAGAAACGTATTTACATGACTTTTTTTCTTTAAGCTGAAGTTTGTGATAATTTTACTTATCTAGAAGAGATCACACGGTATTTCATTTGTAATTTCGTTACTTTACTTGATATTTATCAAAATACGTGTCTTCTAAGAAGGATATTTAACATAGTGAGAAAATGAACAGCTTATGGAGATTCAGGTTAAACTTATTTCTGGCTAAACTATTCCAGTCTTAGTGTTTATGATGGAGTTGAGAAATAATTACGTGATGGTAACATTTATGTAATCTTTGACTGTTACAAATATAATGACAATTACGCTGGGGGAGCACTTATACAACAACAAAGACCTAAACCTTACTGCAACTGTAACTGTTATTAATATATTTTGTTTTTGCCAACTGAAAATTGTTTTAGACCCAAAAATGCTCTTGGATCACAGGTCTTTAGCGGTAACATATCCATTTACTTAGATTCAATGACAACCTCGTTTCTTCACTTGAAATGCATTTACATGAAAAAAATTAGCTTTTATGACAATAAATAATCAGTGAAACTAAATATAAGTTTCAGAGAATGTTAAATATTTTAGTTTATTTGTTGCTGGACCTAGTATTCAATATTTTGGTTTCAATAAATCACCTAGTCGTTTTTTTAGATCAAGGAAATTAGTGTAAACCGATATTCTAATAGAGAATCGTTTTGAAAATTGTTAACTGATCATTTCTACAACATATTAATGTAAAAAATAAACTCCGCGATCGCCTATATTTCAAGAGGAAAGAATGTTCTAGAGAGTTAAAAGCCTTAAACTTTGGTTGAAATGACCTGACTGGTTGAAAAACAATGTTATCCAAGAGTCTAAGTGACAAGTTTTATACAGATTGTATAATAAAGTTTGAATTGGTAGCGAAACGTGCACCTTAAGTGAAATAAATATATGAATTTCTTGAATTTATAAAGTGCTTCTAATCACTCGTTAACAAGTAGTTGTTTGTTTGTTTGTTTTTGAATTTCGTGCAAAGCTGCACGATAGCTATCTGCGCTAGTCGTTTATAGAGGGAAGGCAGCTAGTGATCACCACCCACCGCTAACTCTTAGGCTACTCTTTTCCAACGAATAGTGGGATTGACCGTCACATTATAATGCTCCCGCGGCTGAAAGAGCGAGCACTTTTTGGTGTTGCGGGGATTCGAACCCGCGACCCTCAGTTTTAAACACCTGACCGTTCCGAGCCTACGAGTAATTAAGAACAGTTTTTAAGAATCATTTATTTGTTTCCCACACTGAGATTTATAATAGCAGCTAAAATATATTCATAGATCCACAAAAGCTTATAAAATCAGAATGATTTATATATGAATGTGTCAGATATTTAACAATAACAAAATAAAAGATATGTCAAACGCCAAAGGTTTTAAAAAGAATTTGTATAGGTGTAAACTTACAATATATATATATTAGATGTGATAAAAAAAAAGAAGTACATTATCTGTAATAGTAGTTTTGTACTACACTTAAAGTTTGAATATTATACATTATGTAAACACTGTGATAATCCAACTAACTGGCTACAGTGGAGTCAGAAGAAATAGATTTTGTTCATATTGACCTCATCGTAATTGTTCTTTTGTCGTATTAGATTTGTAGCAAACACCAAAATCCTACGAGAACACGTATTGGGGTGCTAATCATAAACTCCTCCTTGAATATATATGTAAAAACGGCTTGTTCGGGTTGAGAATTTTTTTATGTAGAGTAGCGAACGACGTTTCGACCTTCTTCGGTCATCGTCAGGTTCATAAAGAAAGAAAGAGGTAACTGCCCGATAGCTGACCACATGTTTGAAGAGGGTTGTGTAACCGAGTGTAGGAATGTAGAGAGCGTGCTTAGATGTTTGAGTATATAATTTTATATTATTTATTTTATTATTATTATCTATTATATTATTTTAATATAGGTATAAAGATGTTCCTTTGTATTGGTTTATTTTGGGCTTGAGTTATTGTATAAGTAAGGCTTTTTTTAATTTTGCGTTTGTTTATGTTTGTTTCTTTATTTAGTATTAGAGTGTTTTCTATGATTATATTGTGTTTATTTGACTTGCAGTGTTCAAAAACGTGTGAAGGTGACTTTTTGTTTTCTTTGAATCTGGTTTCCATTTTTCTACTTGTTTCTCCAATATAGAAGTCGTGGCAGTTATCACATTGTATTTTATAAATAATGTTGGTGTGGTGTTTGTCAGTGTAGTTTTTACATAGTATAGACCTCAGTTTTGTGCCTGGTTTTTGAATAAGTTTGATATTAACTGGAATGTCATACTTTTTACTAGTTTTTGCTAAATGTTGGTTACTTTTCTGCTGATGTTGGTAATATATGGTATGCAGCAGTATATGGTTTCGTGATTTTTTTAATTCGAGGGATATATTTACTTTGTTAGTTGATTTTGCTTTTTGTCTAGATCTGTGCGTATAATGTTTTCTACGTTTTGTGGGGGAAACTTATTGATGTTGATGAATTATTGTTTTATTTTATCTAATTCGTCGTTAATTTTATCTGGTGAGCATAGTTTTATGGCTGTGTTTATTTGGTTTCTTAGTATGTTGAGTTTTGCTTTGTTTCATGTGCTGAGTCCCGAGGAATGTATAGTCCAGTATGGGTGAATTTTCGGTGGATTTCTGTTTTAAATTGTGTATCGGTTTTTGTAATTTTGAGGTTAAGAAATGATATTTGATTGCTTTCTTCCTGTTCACATGTGAAGTTAATGTTGAGATGTATAACGTTACTGTGATTGAAAAAATTAAGTGTGTGTTCTGTAGATGTGAATCTCGCAATCGTGTCGTCTACATATCTGTACCAATTTAGTGGTGGATGTAATGTTGTGTTAATTGTTTGTGTTCCAACTTGTGTTATAAAAATATTGGCTAGAACTTGTGATACTGGGTTGCCCATACGTAGGCCATTTGTTTGTATATAGTTATGGTTGTTGAACATGAAGTTTGTCTTCATCGTGGTGAATATTTTTCTCTACAAGTGAGTTTTCTCGTCTTCACTGATCCTCCGTGAATTTGTTAGTTTAATATATTTGATATCCAGAAATAGTTAGACGTAAAGCAATTCGCAAACAAAATATAACACCTAGTATGCAAATTGTAGCTCACGCTATAACATTCTATGACAACTCCTCACAGTTAGCACATATTTAACAACCACATGCAAAGATTCATTTGCTGACAGATTTTTCATGGCATGGAAGAAGATTGTTTGTTTGTAACTTAAACACAAAGTGATACAATGGGCTCTCAGTGCTTTGCCCACCATGAGTTATCGAAATCCGGATTCTAGCGTTGTAAGTCCGCAGACATTCTGTTGTACTATTGGAGGTGGGTGGATATAAGAATATTAGCTTGTATGTGACAATTCGATTTCACCAGCATATAATGTCTACGTTCTCATACTTACTTATGTTATGGCGTTTTGTCATGTTGCGCTCTTCGCCGCTACTAACTTACTTATTTGAGCTATGTATGATTTTAAGGTTTCTCAGTTCCTGCGCAGAACGTACTAGATAAATGACTTAAATACAAAAGCATATCTCGAACATTTTGGAATACCTGTGTAAATGCAAGGCGTCATTGTCCCCTGATCACGTTTAAAGAGATGGCATTTCATTAACTATTTCTTTGTTTCCTTCGAATTTCATGCACAAATTCTCGAGGTCTGTTTACACCAGCCTTGCCTAGTTTTAAACTAACAGCCTAGAGGAAGAGCAGATAATCAAAATCACCCACCCTAATTTTCGGGCTACTCTTTTGTCAATGAATAGTGGGATTGATCTTTACGTAGTAACGGTTTACAGCTGAACGTTTAGCATGATCGGTAAGGAGTTTTCATCCTGCGATCCACAGGTTCGAATCTGGTAAGCCATGTTAACTAACTGAGATACCAATATTTTTTTTGTAAGTTTCATAAGAAATTATAAATATGTTTTTACCAATAGATGGTTTAATATCCCGTCTTCAAGTGTGTAATCAGTACTGACGTTTGTGGACAAGAAAATTATCATTAACAACCAAAATAAGACATTTAAAAAAAACCCAAAGAGGTTTTGGAAATTCTGATAATTTCATTATGAAAAGCAGAAGATAATTACAAATAGCTTTTTTCCTAATATTAAAATGGCTGTTGTGGTGACAAGTGGCGCGTTTTACTCTAACTTTCTATGTTGAGCAGGTGGCAGCACAGGAAGATCGCTGCAGAGAACCTCCGAGTTGGTCCAAACTTTGGATAAAAAAAACAACAAAACAATAATGAAAAAAATTAGTTATGGTGACGTTAACATTAGTTTCTTAGCTAACATGTTTAAATGCTTAGAGACATTCGCTTTTGATGTATAGTAAAAAATACATACTACTTGCCCCCATCTGAATCCCTCCTCATGAAGCGTTGGGGCACCACTTGATGCATTTGCAAAGCACGTGTCGCTCACGCGCAGCAGCTGTGTTTCGGGAGTTACCTGGGCAACAAGGCGCTCTAATCAAAGCAAAGGGTACGTTTAGAAGTGCCTCTATTATTTATATCCTAGAAGCGGCTGTTTAGCGGAAAAACGGACGGTGCAAAAGGTCCGACTTCTAGTCGCATGGTGCAGGTGCAAATCGGTACCGAGACTCATGTGCTTGTTTTGTTTCTTCACTAAGAGGGGTCTAACCCTATCAGATCAAATCATCCCACCCCTTCAGTTCTGTGATCGACATGAGGGGAAGATAACCTCTATTTGAATAGAAATCTTTGTTTACCAGGACAATTATGATCCAAGGCAGAGCGGCACCGCCGAGCGACAGAAGAGCTCGAAAGAGAACAGACGGTGAAACGTATGCTGGGATGCTCCTGTGCCATTTAAAAAATTTTAAAAAAGGCTCATTCTAATGTGAGTATTTTATCTGTGATTGTATAATCGTCTACTCAAGCGAACGCGATGAAATCACTAGTACAATCAGTCCTTCAAGACCCAAAATAGTCATGTCTTCCGAATGTTTGAAGCTCGCGGAGCCTGCTCTAAATGATGTGCTTAGCTGTACCGCTTTACTGCCTATCATCGCGTTGATGATTAAGACCCCTTTAGTACTGATTATATCAGGATTAGACGGATAAAAATAAATTATTCTGACACTTTAGTGGCTAGCTCCGATAGTCGCCAATTTTTTTTCATCAAGAAAAGCTAATATAAGAGGTAAACCCTATCATGACAAATGGCACTCACTCACTTTGTGGTATAAAAAAAGGCCACGTACGATCTGATATTCATTAGGTTTGAGGTTTAATAACGAAACGCAAACATTCCATTTAGAAACTAAACCCACAGTTTACTTAAAGCACACTCCTTCCATCTGTTACTCTTACTGTTATGATCATGTGTTTATCCGGTTTTCAAACTTCAACAGTATTGCTCTACTAACACCAAGAGTTCGATCTAATGGTAGCCATTTCATAATAGTGATGTCACTCTTCCAGCTTTACACTGTATGATTTTATGTCATATATTTGTGTCTTAGCTTTTGTAAGAATTAAATAATATTTTTGAATTTATGTTTAAGATTAACAAACAATATCTCTTAGAATACACTTTATTTATGATTATAAGTTATACTATTTCAAATTTCTTATAAGAAATGTTGATCATGAAATACTTATGTTCACAAACAGGTATATCTAAGTAAATCTGACTCGTCACAACAAACATGATCACTCTTTCAGCCGCGAGGGCGTTATAATGTTACGGCCATTCCCACTATTCGTTGGTAAAAGAGTAGTCCAAGA
This sequence comes from Tachypleus tridentatus, assembly GCF_004210375.1. NCBI lineage: Eukaryota > Metazoa > Arthropoda > Merostomata > Xiphosura > Limulidae > Tachypleus > Tachypleus tridentatus. Next base: position 6,859,075 of record NC_134827.1, on the reverse strand, counting down.
GTTTGCGGTGGGTGGTGATGACTAACTGGCTTCCATCTAGTCTTACACTACTAAATTAGGGACGGCTAGCGCAGATAGCCCTCATGTAGTTTTTCGCAAAATTCAAAAACAAAAACAAACAGGTAAATCTCAAATAAAAATGTATTTGTTACCAGCATTAAATCAATAAGAAAATAACATAAACAAATGTTCATGTTCTATATAACTTGCTATTTCAAGCGAAACGATGCACTAGGTCTATCCGAGCCATACCCACTACGGGTAGCAAACCCCAAATTTTAATGTGGTAATCCTCGATCTTATGGTTGAGCCAGTAACAGACATTGTGATTAATTACTCCTATCGATAATAACTTTGGTTGCGTATTTTGTTTCCTGATGAGCTTAGACGTGTAATACTAATAACATCCCAAGTTATCAGAACTTATGTTACAGCTCATATACAATATGTAAGAAAAATTTTGTTTATTAAAAAACACATCGATGAGCCTCAAAACACATATTGTTTATTTTGAATTTCGCGCAAATCTACACGATGGCTATCTGCGCTAGCCATCTATAATTTAGTACTTTAAGATTGGAAGGAAGGCAACTAGTCATCATCACCGCCAAGGAAAAGTGGGATTGACCTCACATTATAACGCCCTCACAGCTGACGGGACGAGTACGCTTGGCGTGACGGGGATTTGAGACCCTCAGATAATGAGTCGAGCCCCCTAACCTCTTGGTCATGCTAATTAGGCCTAAATTAAATTGAGGAATAACATTAAATGGTTGATAAAACTCTATACTGCTGACAATAAATGTTTGTCATTAATCAAACGAAAGTTTGATTAGAAAATTAACCTCACAACAATACAACAAATAAAACAATTATTTTGAAATAATACATTTCTATTTTGAATTTATTTTTCCAATAAAATATCAGCGTAGATAGCGTAAAATATTGTTTTAATTGTTAAAGTTTACCAGGGACGTTTAAATAAGATTACCTAGGGAGTGACCTTCAAAGTTGTTATGCGTAAAACCTATAGTTCTAAAATTACACAGTTCTATGCCAATACACCTGATCTAACTTTAATTTGTTGAACAAAATATATTTTAAAACCTCCATTTGTTTAGTTTATCATGGTAATGTATAAGAAAACACTAAATATGTATGTTAAGTCCTGTTCAGAATTTTATTATAATGCCTAAACTTGTTTCAGTATAGTTGTTGTTGTTTTGCATGTAACGTACATTTTTCATTGTGTATTGCGCAAGTCCCTCCTGTTCTCGAAATTTGTAGACGATTCTTGAGAGTAAGAATCAACAATATGTGTTTTACGAAAACGCTAGCATATTTTAGGACAGTGTTGAAAGTTAGAGAAACTCGCATGATTCATATAAAAGCAGTTAACCGAAAGACGGAAGAAGATTGTTATTAGACAGCTACAGTCAGTGTGCTATAGGCCTGGGAAGCTATAACTGTGATTAACGCTTATTAATCGGAAAACTACAGAAGCTGACCAGGAACATTTATAATTTCGAATATTACAAACCGTTCAACTACAATAAATTAACTATGGACATTAGTATTTCTACGGCGACATTGAATATCTCTTTCGGTAAGAATTCAGTGGTGTGAGGCCAGTCAATCTAGCTAGCTTAATCGAAGTGTGACAGTATCAACTCAGAATTAATTTCTCGTCATGGACCTGGATAGTCTATAAAATATTCAGTTCTAGACAGGATATAAAAGTCAGTATTGTTTGTAAGTTTGTAAAATTCTTAAATGTAAACTATCCTTTGTAATAACTATTAGTAATAACCGTTATTATAAATTGTATTATTTTGTGTTGTTTATGTTTGTGTATTAAAATATATCTGTGTTTAAAAAGAAAATTGTGTGTATCATTTTGCAATTTCAATGAATTTGATACACATTAACATTTAATTAACATTCTAAATTCAAATTCAACTTTCCAATTATTTCAAATAGTAATACTTAACGTACGTAACATAATAAATCTTCCACTCTAAATCATCCGAAATAAATTTTAATAAGTAACAATATACATTTAACAAATCATTACATAATGGAAGAACAAATATTTTCTTTTTTTTATACTTTTCATACTTTTAAGTATGTTTCATGTTTAGTTGAAACACATGTCGTAAAACAAAAACTAATTTCCCATTCCATGAAAGCACAAAATTTTAATGAAGCATTTAAAACTTTTTAACAACTTATACGCGTCAGTGCAGTAGTAGAAACTGTAGTAAAAACTACCAAAGTGACTAACTCAGGTACGTTTGCTATAAATCATCTTTTGATTGGTATTCAGTCAAGTCATAAATATCTAATGACAATACTCTTTGCACTAAACTCAGATTTGTTGCAAATATATCGGTTTATTTAAAAAATATATACATTATATTTCTTGTCAAATGTGTGTTGGAAGAAATGACAAATAGTTCATTAAGTATTGGTCATTACTAGTGTAATAATGTTGAATAACTAGAGCTTTTAAAAAAATTAACTTAACAAACAGTGCATTACTGCACTAGCAAACGTGCTGTATAAAATTAACCGGAACAAAATTAACCAAGTGCTCTTAATTATTCACACTTGTATTCTAATCTTTCAAAGTATCTGATGCAAACTATCTTAGAAAACGAGAAATGTTACTTAATATTTAAGTGAATTTATAAAACCAATTCACTTGTATCAAAACTTAGAAAAGGAATTGGTATAGGTAGGATAAATCAGAAGTTTTTTTTTAATTTTTCTCAGTTGACCTGTAGGAGGAGCAGTGCTCCTCGTGTTCGTCCGCTGCGTTACGGAAGGGGGGGGCTTTCCTTCCTGCAAGTGGTTTTTTTCCGCAATGCGGGTAGGGCTATATAACATTCGGCTATATAAGTCGTATGAAGCGTGGCTTCCATTCGTTTAAACACGTCGTTTTCTCGTGGTGTGAAGATTACCGCTCATTCGTAAGCCTAATTCTGATTTCTTAGACGAATAAAGTCAATATCTGTGACATAATAGAAAGAAAGAAATCATCCAAAGCAAACTTTTGTGTTGACGATACATAAACTCAGCAAATAACAAGAACGGCGGGATAAGTAGAAGTGGAAGGCTTGGTAAGTAAATGTATTTTTATTTTTAATACTGTATTTTAGATAAAAACTATATATATATATGCAAACTCATAAAAGAAGTTAATTTATAATATATGCGTGTTTCTTAGGATAGTATACACAAAAACAATTTTATAAACTTTTACTATAAAAATGACCTATTGTGTGTGTGTGTCTTTGTCTATGTGTGCATGTGTTAGCATCCATCACCCAGATTTGGATGGCTCGATTACCGCGTTTACTAGAAACTGTTGAACGTTGAACACAGTTATTTTTAGGGTTGTTTTTATTGAGTTTTTTCCAGAAAGTTGGTATGAAAAACACCTCAAAACATTTCCATTGGCTCTGAATGCTCACTCAATGAAATGAATCAATTGTTACCTTCCGGCATTAAATGAGTGAGGTCAGTGGAGATTTAACAACAAAAGAAAGAAGGAAGGAAAACGTTATCTTACATTTTCCTTTATATATTTTTATTTCCGTAACGGTTACCCCCAGTTAACATATACAGTTGTATTTCAATTCAAAGATTCCGGCTTACATTATTCTTAAAATTCTCGAAAGACTGAAAAACGCATAAAATTAAAGCGATCATACGAAACAGAAATTATGTTACATAAATTATCAGAGCACACAAATACATATGTATGTGTATGTGGATACAAAGTTATGTGAACTCTTAATATTTTGCATAGGTACAAAACTAACAGGTTTGAATTACTTTATACCTCGGGATGGGCATATTATGAATCCGTTTGGTAGTAGTGAATAGTTAATAAAGACACTGTAAATAAAGTTCATGTCACAACTTTATCTATATACATTATCAGCTATTAGTGTAACTGTTTTTGTATTTAAATGTTTTCCATAATTTTCAACCTTTCTGAATTATTTTATAGGAACAATGTTTTTTTAATCTGTTGTTTTTAGAGAAGGATATTGATGTCGATCTTCCATGCAATTTACTTCTTATTTATACCAGTTTTAAATTTGCTGGACCAAAATTATTAAAGTGGATTTCACCTTATTGGCCTTGGCCGTCTGAAGCCACAACATTTCACAAGTCCCAGAGGGAATCTTTCAAGTGTGTTGAATGACCTAGAAAAATGTTGAGTTTACTTTAATCAACGAGTGAAATACAATTATACCAAACTCAAATAAAAGCATATCTGTTCCTGAACTTAGTGATTGAAAAATGACACTGACTTTTAATTTTGCGTTCACAAAACATAATTTTATCCGATATGGTTTTATTCTTCTCGGAACAGTTCAAGCAGTATTCTACATTAGATAGACATATAGCAGTTTAGAATTTCTTTTCTCAAATTCTATGCGCTCTCATACTAAACATTCTTACTTAGCTTTCAGTCATCTTCTTTCAAAGGCATGGACAAAATGGTCAGTTTGCAGTGCCGGGTCACAGCAAAATAGATGGTAGGTCCCCTCGAGGCGTCGTCGTCTTTAAATAACACGAAGCGGGATATGGTGATAGAACACCAGGGGAGATGGTGCGTCGAAAAGGAAGACAATTTTCTTTCTTTTTTTCTGCCAACGTGCACAAAAACTTCGTAGAAGACTATGCAGGTTATATATGGGTGAGGGTCGGAGCAGAATTAGTAGCTAGTCTTGTGAAAATGAATCGTAGAGGTATCGTTACCCATATGATTATTCGAGTATACCTGACTCCTACCGAGTCCCATATAAATCGTCATGCGACCCCTTCCGTCGGATCCTGCAGTTTTGATATGCTCTCTTAAACGTCAAGCCGACCGGAACAAAAATCAATAAGCCAGTAATTCCAATAGAATCTTTTCTTCTACCAAAGGTGTGTAACTGATGAAAATTACTATATATCACACAATCCCGCATCGTTATTTTTAACAGTTGTTTGAGGGTATGCTGATTTATTTCTTCTCTAGGTTCTTTTTGGAGACCAGCATGGAAAACTAAGGCACTTTTAAGCCAAGTTAAAGGCAAATACTACCAGTTCTAGTAAAGAAATTTTTCAATAGTTTATCAAATTTATCTTGCCGTCAGTACGCTCTTAAAATTATTCCTCTTAAAAAGCACCAATTTGATTAAACAAGATAATAAAGGACGAGTTGGATATCTTTTGATTTTGATTTAAAAACGAAATACAAGGGTTTTGGAGACTAAAGTATAAGTGCCGACATGAATAATGTATTACAAAACCCGCAAAAAGTCTCACTTGCTGTCTTAGCAAAATGGAAGCGCTTTTCTCTAATTATTGATCGCTTCTTTATTCTTTTTTACTTTTATTGTGGTGGTTTCAAGAGTGCGTAGATTTCTCTTATTTTTTGCTCTGAAAAGGATTTTGAAGTGTTTGTTGGTCGCTGGGCTGTCGTTGCAGTTCATTTTGTGTTTTGCTATTTGTATGGGTTTAAACTTCTGACGTTTAGGTATTGTTCTATTCTTCTAGTCTTCCGGCTGTCAGTCCCATTTACTTTAGTTTACAGCTCGAATATTCGTAATCATTAACAAATGTGCTGTCATATAGGTAGTTGATATGATATTTGAATGGAAATGAGTTTTATAAAGTTTGATTTGTTTTGAATTTCGCGCAAAGCTACAGGGCTATCTGCGCTAGCCGTCCTTAATTTAGCAGTGTAAGGCTAGAGAGCAAACAGCTAGTTATCCCCACCCACCACCAACTCTTGGGCTACTCTTTTACCGACAAATAGTGGGATTGACCGTACGTTATAACGCCCCCATGGTTGAAAGGGCGAGCACGTTTGGTGTGACGGGGATTCGAACCCGCGACACTCGGATTACGAGTCGAATGCCTGAATGATAGATTGAGATCATTCAAAAGAAAAGACACTTCACGGCATTAATATATGTTGGAGAAGAATGTACTTTTAGATTACAGCAATACTTCACAAAACGTATAATATGTGAGTATTGTAATGTAAATTTCGTATCAAAATAAATACTAATAAAGTTTTGTTTTTCACTTTTCGTTGTTTTCTTTCCAATAATGAGTCATGTCTAACGTTGTACAAAACCGTGTATTATAAGTGTATGCGCTTTCCTTAGCTACTGTTTTTAAAATCAGATAATAACCTCAAAGCAAATAATCAATACATAACCTTAAACCTTAGGATTCGAGTTGTTATTTAAGTGTTTGGGTAGCAAGAACTTATTATCATATTTGAGGGTTAACTTTCCTTTTTTTTTTCATAAAATCACATAGCTTTGTTTTGCCGTAAAACCTGCGCGTCATAACACGCTTGTATACCTGTTCACATCACAGTGAATCTAACTGTATAACGCCTGCAGTTTATATCTATCTTCGCTTTCACAGGTGGATGATTCTATAGCCATGACGGCGGAGACGCATCGAGACTCTCCCAGTGTTCTTTACGTCCAGCCTCCCACTACCAGTCTTCATGTCGCCACCGAAACTGGTGTTTTCTCCGGTTCCTTTCGTCTTCAACAGCCGTTGCTCGCTGACCCTCTAACGACTTCTCAGTTGACGGCGGCAGCCATGAGGGTATGTTCTACACAGAATGATACATTCTCTGAATTGGACGACGACGAAGATTCCGATATTGAGGAGATCGCTGGTGAGTTTGACTTCAGTAATGATCATAAGCAAAAGACTGAAACCAAAGTGTGCAGTGAACCAATAACAATAAATACAGACGACATTCTACGTCAGTTTCACCCAAATGACGATGATGGTGCCATAACAACTGGTACCGCCAACATCAAACCTAAAGAAAAAAGAAAACGGTATACTAAATCTAAAACCCGAGTGCGCAGTCCAAATCGCTTGATAAAGCTTAAGAAAACACGACGACTGAAGGCCAATGACAGAGAAAGAAATCGAATGCATAATTTGAACCATGCCCTGGATCGTCTCCGCCGAGTGCTCCCGACATTTCCCGACGATACAAAATTGACAAAGATTGAAACTTTACGTTTAGCTCACAACTACATTTGGGCTCTTTCGGAGAGCCTAAAGATGTTGGACTCTAAAGATCGGGTTGACCACATAGACAGTGAAATTCTGTATAGCTCAACAGCTTCGCTGGTTGAAACATCTGCTGTTTTGCCCGGGAATGGGCAAGGACGTGCAATGGGTCCGGTCTCAGATTTTCCTTCCGCCCCATCGAGTGCCCTACAATTCGGTTCCGGATATTACTGCAGCCCTCTGTCCGTGTCGTGTAATCGTCCCGTGTGGAATACTAATACAGTAACTTTGCCGTTCACGTGTTCTCGACCTTTACCATGTGTGGAGTTGGACGTTGTAGATTATAACAGTTCTGGCTCGGATTCAGTTTTGTTTACTTATGAAAACCTGTAGAACCATAAATGAGTTGATAGTTAATTAAGTTCATAACCTTCAAGTCTCATTGTTGGCACCATAAGTGTTTCCCTGAAAAATGATTTGTGAAAAGAACATAATAGAAGATCCGTATGAAAATAAGGTGATATATATTCGTTGAAGCCAACATCTTAATTTATGCCATAACTTGAAAAACAAATCCCAGTAAATAAATTTATTTTATACATTTGTTTTTGATATAGACGGTCAGGAACGCGTGTCACTTCTGCAATAGTCTTCAATAAGCTAGCATGGATTTCTGAAACTCACTAAACAGTTTTTTTATTATAGTTGTTTTTATGTAAATTGAATTTAAATGTGAAAATTGAGAAGAACATTTAGTCATGTTTTTATCCATACTGCACAACCATATCACAATAATAAATTATCGCTACCCCTGTCTTTCATGTTATACAAATTTTCAAATACATTTCTGCAATTAAAATTTTCTTCTTTGTTACTAAAAGTTTTTTAAAAAATATTTAATGTTCTAAAACTGTTACGCAACTTGCACGTGAAAATGAAGTCGTAAAATCTTTTAAACAACTGAATATCAGTGTATTATAAAAAACGTATCCAAGCGACTAAGCTCGAATAACCACTCCAATTTTTCAAAATTGTCTTTTTTTTTTAAATAACTAAGGGTTATAACGATTGTTTACAAATAATTCTATAGCCCAGTGTCTTGAAACTACATTTCCCAACGTATAAACCCAAAATAAAAAATTCGTGTTGTTAAAATTTTTTAGTTTTTTTTTTGAAGCGCAAACTGTACAATTGTTTATCTGTTCTATACCTATCTACCGCAGGAAAGATAAACACTCGACAATTCCACGATGCCGGCTACACGAAGCATAGCTTGCCACCGCATTCTTATTATTTGTTTGTGGATCTACGTATTTCCAAGTCACTGAGTAGAGCAAATTGAAGAAAGTATATTTTATTTGTATAGATATTGCAAAGTTTTTCTTCAATAAATCGTATATAGTTCTGGTGGTTTACATAATATTCGTCTCAAATGGTTTTGTTTTGCAAAAGTCCGCAATGAAATCCATTTAATTTCTATTAAATGAGCGGTCTTATTATTTCAAAGTATCAGAAATCGTTAAAAACGCGTAAAACAACGCTCAGAGTGAGTGATATACATTTCTTAAAGATAAATTAAAATGTTGTGTTTTTGTAATCGTAACCTCACCAAATACTATATAACACGATGATAAAAACAGTAACCTTATCAGTGTTTTCTAGCATATTTAATATTATGCACGTGAACGAAGTGTGATTTTCCACTGGACGCAACGTTGGCCGTTATAGAGCTGAGTAAATCAAGCGTGTATATATATATATATACACATGTATAGTGCGACAGATTAGGCTCAGAAATTCCGCTGCTGTTCTACTCGTTTTCCTACGGTAAACGGCACGTCTTTTCAGCGTTTCACATGGATGCCAAAAAGAGTGATTAACTCCCCGGTGAAAAGGCTCCCGTGTGTCAAGAACGAGTTTCCTATGGAAAATGCACCGGAAGCATACTGTGCACGTTAGGGCTACTCAAAGTGCTTGCATATCGTTTAGGATTTTCTAAAAATCAGGTGTTCGGTTCCGTCCTAATCGGTTAGCTATTTTTTCCTGTTTTCCCAGGAAGGGCCTCTGACTTCACAGTCACATACGGTACAACTTAAATTCTCTTACCTTCGGCTTTGCCTTTCTTTTTCATTTGGTGGGAACAAACTGCAGATGGAGTTCTCGACCTGGATCTATGTGGCGTCACCTGGTGTTCTTTTGTCTGATAGGATGAGAGGTAAGGTTTCAAATTAAGAGAAAACTTTTCCCCTGATGCCGCCCATCTCCTCTGTATTGATTTGACATCTTTTCTAGTGTCCCATAAAGCACTTTTTAAACAACTATATGCATAACCTTAACACTTGAGAAAAAGAAAAGATACTCCAAGTTGAACAAACGTTTCAACAACATTATTTCAACCTACAAACATTTGTTGTTTTCCTTTTTAAATTCCAACAGAAACCATAATGACGCTAAAGTGTACGAATATACACTCGATCCTTAAGAAAAAGCTGTATCAATTTCTTAAAACTAAATAGAGAGATTTTATGGCTGTTACCATGCTCTTCTTATATACGCGTAGCAATAAAATAGAAATATGATAAGAATATTTAGTATCTTTCTTGACTTATACAAATAACCGAATTCACTAAAAGTACCTGCAATGTCTAATAACATCACACCTGCATCATTTTTCAAACTTTGTTATCCGTTCAATTTTATAACATTTCAGAATGAGCTTTTGTATGACCTGTAGAAAGTTTGCTATCGAGAGAATAACAGCTTTTTATGTAAATTCGAAAATAAAATATAATGGAAATTTATTTTCAGGTTATTTCTACTGTAATGAGTGATAACATACAATCATGTTTAAGAGAAAACTGTTTTATCTCGGGTGATGTACGTTCATAAAAACATGTTTGGTTTATTAACCAAATTTCTGAACACTATTCCTACGGAGAGCAGTATGAAGAAACATGTCATTTCTAACCTATATTTTAATTTTTTTCTGCATTATTTCACTATTAATTGATGTTTCATTTCATTATTAGTTAATGTTCATTTGAATTGCTTCTTGCAGGTTATTTATTTTGGTCCAAATACTAATGAAGACTCTTACAAGTAAAACATTTCGGTACAGGCTTTAGAAAGTATAACAATATTTAGTGGTATGTCGTATACTCTGAATATCACTCTTTAAAAAACATGTGTATATATATATATATATAACACATGAAGATGAATTTGATTCAACTGAAAACCATGTTTTCTAGGATTTAGTAACATCCTCAAGTGTAAGTTAAAAAAACTGCGAAGTAACAAGTTACGAATGTAACGTTTCTTATCAAGTTGGCTTAGATATCATATCATCAATGTACGTTTATATTCTTAACAATTTTCCGCTTTAACCGTTTTATGTGAATTTAGACCATCCATTAAATTGTGTAATAATAAGTCATATCTTAAAGATCTCTTGGTTTAAGAAGTGCCAGACTAAGAAATATTAATAATAACTTTTCTTATTGGTCAAGAACTTCACTACAAAAACACAAAAGACACAACTAAAGGGTATTTGTAATATTATAACTGTGTCAAAGAGTAAAGTCACTCTTACAAAAAATGCATCATAGAGTTGTCAATCGTGTGACCTCAAATGCAAACTAGTGGTCATTCGACTGAATAGCCAGTTTTTTACGATTGGATTTCACAAAATATCCTAAGTGTTGCTAGCAGAATGTGGAACCATTTTCAAAACAATGTCAGTTGCTGAGACACCTGGACAACGCAGTCATCAACTATAACTCAATTATACTTTTGGTATCTGCTGATAATAGCTTACGAACCAGCGGTTACCTGTTCTAAGAATGAATCAGATGTTTGCAGCCGTTATTAGTCTCAGCGTTGATGTACAGGGTCTCGTAAACAGATCTCAAAAGAACAGTCTATAAATTAAACACTCCGTAAGCCTAAGTAAACAATGTACGAAATATCTCACCTGCAGTATTACAAAAAATATTTCAGTAGAATTAACAATATTCATTGTTCAGAATAAACGCAAGTCACTCACTCTGCAGCTGCGCACTAAACATACATTTCGTAGAATGAAACCATGAATATTATGTATTAGATACATCACATTATGGTCCTTGTACCCTTCATGCTGAAGTAGTTGGATGATAACGCCTGCCCCCTATTATACTAAACTTTTCGACATCCTAGAATAAGAGAGAATTCGACCGATGGAGTGGCATACATTCTCATCAGAATTGAATCTTCGTCGTAAGACTATTATGTCCAAAGTACACCCTTTCTGTTCCTTGATGTTTCTCATAATTTATCTGCCTTAGAAGGACGATAGTTTCCTAACACCTAGTTTAGCAGCTCAATCGTAGATACTGCGTCCAGTCAACTGACATGTATGTCTTCATATGGAATAACATGGATACCCAATACATTCTCCAGCTGTTTGGGGTATTCGACGGTTGAGCGAATTTTGTACATGTTTAAAGAAGAAGATCCTACTAGACTATGTTGCGTACTATCGATTGGACCATGTGGATGCACAGCTCCCATGCACTGACTTTTATGTTCATGGATTCTCACCTGTTATGAAATGCTAAACTTTGCTTAACACGGTTGTTTGTTTGTTTGTTTGTTAAGTTAAACACAAAACTACACAAAGGGCTATCTGTGCCACACTCAACACTAGTATTGAAACCCGGTTTCTAGCATTGTAAGCCCACAGACATAGTGCTGTGCCACGAAGAGACGACCGCGGCTGAGATAAAACTTATTGCAGATCTTTTGTCTGGCTTGCCTTAATATTCCAAGTTTAGTCATATTCCACTGTTTTCCAGTATCGTTTTTCAAAACTCTAAGTACCTTAGATGAACACATTTTTATAATCTGAGTGTATGAATATTTTGCGTCGGAAAGAAACCAGTTTTGGGAAGTATAACACTACCTAAACATTGTTAAACAATTTAAAAAGTAGTTCTGATAATAATACAACTTTCACTGAGACTTTATGCCGGTTATGGTTTTGGAGTGATTTGTTAATTTTCGAATGTAAACGTGGTTTCAGTTAAGTTACCCTACCTTCTGTACGTGTGTAAAGAATTGGTGACAAGTTTCGCTTGTTTATTTCATTTTGTCCTAAGGTAACAACTATGAATATGTAACTTACCATTTTTTATAATCAATTGTTTGTTGAATTTGTCCTTATGTAACAACAGTAAGTGTGTATGTAACCCACATGTGTATGTAATCAATTATTTGTTTGCGGTTAAGACTACAATCACTCAAATAGAAGTTGTATCACAGGCATTTTTCTAAATTATTTTAATGCTCTGAAAGAAGAAACAAAGCCCGTGTTTATGTTATTTGTGTGTTTTTCATTTAACTTATATTTGTGAGCATCGAATTGTTTTATTAAAATGTTTTAAACGGATAAAGTCAGGTGGCTCTTTAGTTATTTCTTTCCTAAAGCTTCCTTGTGATTATTCATTGATATATAATCAAGTTTTTGCAAACGTTTTCTGCTTCTTATTGTATTATATATTATCTATAAGTTGCGGGGTACAACATGGCCAGGTGGATTACGGCGTTCAACTCGTAATCTGAGGGCTGCGGGCTCAAATCCCCATCACATCAAACATGTCCGCCCTTTCAGCCGTGGGGGCATTATAATGTGACGGTCAATCCCACTATTTGTTGGTAAAATAATAGCTCAAGAGTTGGCGGTGGGCGATGATGACTAGGTGCCTTTCCTCTAGTCTTACACTGCTAAATTAGGGACGGCTATCGTAGATAGCCCTTGAGTAGCTTTGCGCGAAATTCGAAAACAAACTATAAATTGCGATTGGAACTAATCTTTGACCTATGTCAAATATTTCTTTTTTCTACAAATGCTGTCACCCGATACTTTCGCGTTTACGCTAATTCTTACACATATTTACTGTGCCTATAATAAATTGATATTACTTATAATTTGGGACTGAGGCCGTAAATATTGTTAGCAGTGAGTATACCCAACTAATGAAAGAAAGTGTTATAATTTTTATGTGTGTAAACGTAAGAAGTCCGAATTTAATCAGTTGTACTGATAACCAGGTTGTTGTTTTTAATTTCGCTATAAATAAACAACTTACTCTTTTCGAAAGATAATACGAACCCACTTAAACTCTTGTGACATACACTTAAGGTGTCGTAAAATTTCACGACATGCATTTGCACCTATGTTTGACATTCTATTGTTTTTTTGATATTCCAGATGACTTAAGCGTAAAACCTTGTAAAGCAAAACTGGAATCTCGTAATATGTATTTACATCTATATTTTAAAACTGTTATTTTATTGGTAATGTATCTGAAATACTGTAATACACAGTTGTTACTATATGTTTCATTATTTTATTGGTATTGTACTTGCAATAATATAATACTAACTTGTAAGTATGCTTTGATATTCTGCTATTTCAATTCTATTTCATACAATTAAAACATCAATACCTTTCATCACACACGCAGGAATAATCCAGTATTCATATACTTTACTCTGATGACGTACTTATTCCGTATTGAGTATCAATTCTATAAGTTTATTGATTTTTGCTTTTATTTTGCATTAAGTTGTCTCTTCCTGCCTTAAACATTCTTTATCATAGTTACTATTAACACACACACAAAAAAAGCATTTTACAGTTTCTAAAACACTTTCTTTGTTCAGTGTTTCAGATAAGAAAAAATAAATCTTGATTATCGCATGTGTCACTTGTGTAAGATATATTTATGTGTGTGTGTTTGAGTGTCTGTACATATGTGTATGTATCAATCTCTTGTGTTCCGAGAGCCTTTTATGCTTTTATGATATGCAGTAAAGATAATTCATGTACATATATAAAGAACGCTAATGTAAGTAATTCTGTTCTTTTATTAAAATGTTCTTTATCTAATATGCTAACCTGTTTTATAACACTTTTTAATGAAGCTGTGATGTTTTTACGACATATAACTCTAGTGGTACTTTTAAATAAAACCCATAATATAATAAGCATTAGTGTACAAAATATAACGAACTTACCAAATAATATATACAGGAATAATGATTAAAATCACATGTAAGTGTTTGTGGTATGGTTGTATGTGTTAAATTAATGTATACAAAACAACTGGATATTTAATTATAATTATGTTTCAATGTTCATCTCCATTTAAGTGTAAAGCGTACGCAACGGAATAGTTAGTTTTCTTGAATGAGTAAGATGGCACCACTGTGAGGCTGAAACGTAGTGGAACGTTTGGTCTTTTCTTGAATGAGTAGGATGGCAGCACCGTAAGGCTGAAACCTTTGGTCTTTTCTTGAATGAGTAAGATGGCACCACCGTGAGGCTGAAACGTAGTGGAACGTTTGGTCTTTTCTTGAAAGAGTAAGAAGGCACCACTGTGAGAATAACGAATGATGCTAATAATTTGATGTCCAACCATTTCAGAAAGTGTTTTTTATGAGTTGATGGTAGTGTCTTGGCTAGTTATTTAGAATGTTTAAAATATCTGCATGTTAGTGTAATGTTATAGGTTAGTGGAGAAATCTTAGATTCGTGGTAATAATTTTGTTTAAAACAAACAAAACTTTTCGCCTGCAGTAAAATCTGTTTCGTACATCAGCGTCCATCTTTTCAGGAATGTCTATTTTTCTTTGCCTTGCAAAAATATTATACTGAAACATTCCGTATATAAAAACTTATAACAGCGTAAAGTGCATAAATATCATAAAAGCTCTGCTTAACAGTGAACGTTGACTAAATCTCCTAAATTTTTCCGTTAATACTTCCACTTCCTCCTTTCCCTCCCTTATTTTTTTACAGAAATTATTCTTAAGACGAGCTGGGTATTCCATTGAATTCGACCATACCGTGAAATTTACGTTACGCATGCTCAAAAGTTTCCGTTCGTTCCCGGTTTCAAGCTAACTGCAACTGGGTCTCAACCCCCCAGAACACAGAAAATATATGTCGAAGAAAGTTTGAAAAAACAGATCCCAATGTTTAGGCAGACATAAAGGATTGCATATGTAATGACGAGAATAAAGATTATTGTGAATCTATCTGAGCATTTACCACACTCTGACGGACTGTTGAAGCTGAATGCGCTTCTCCATATACGCTATTTATTTATTTTGATGTTTTAACAAACGTGTACAAAATAGCACATAAAACTAATTTTTATAACAAGCAACAAGTAATAGAAAAGCTAAACATACATGTATGACTTCTTCCTTAATTCATTACAACCATCTGGCTAAAGGATTCGGATATATGCAGTAAACAGTTCTGTAATTATTAAAGAGTAATTAATTATTTCTTGTTAGATTACACAATGAACTATTTGTGCTCTGCCAACATTGCGCATTAAAATCCGACTTCTAGCCTATAAACCCTCCGACTTGTCGTTAAGCCACTGAGATTCTTATGTGTAATAATAGACTGTTGACTAGATTGACTGTTGACTGTTGGCTAAGCGCAGGTAATTTTGCTCAAGTGTTAAACTATACTTAGATAAACGAGTCGAAATACTTCAAAATACACGATTCAAAGTAATCATCAGTATACATACATAAAAGCCAAGTGTTACTGGCTTGATATAGACTGAATAAAATATAATTACAAAACTGAACAGTGACTTTCCGAACACCGTGTATAAGTGTTTTGATTAACAATTATAGGATGTATGAAATAACTTGAAATACGACCATCTTATCATCAAAGGATATAAGATAAAGTTTTCGTTACTTCATCAATTAAAATTAATTTATGGTGAATTAACTGTTATGTATAGCATTTATCATCTGAAACAAGCGTAACTTTTCGTGTTTTAGTTAGGCATCCACGACTTTTAAATTCTTTGGAATCGATTTTAAAAAATCATGTTTTAGAGTTCTTCGTTAAAATATTTTAAATTTAATTTCAGAAATTAAGAATGAATGATGCTTGGGTTAAAAATAAAGGTTTAATAAATCATGCTGGAAGTGACTTGTCTTTTGAAATCTATCCCTATTGGCAAGACAGTCAAACTAACCATGACATGGTATTTTTATAATGGGTTGGTTTGTTTCGAATTTCACGCAAAGCTACTCGAGAACTATCTGCACTAGCCATCCCTAATTTAGGAGTGTAAGACTAGAGGAAAGGCAGCTAGTCATCATCACCCACCGCCAATTCTTGGGCTACTCTTTTACCAACGAATAGTGAGATTGACCGTCACATTATAACGCCCACACGGCTGAAAGGGCGAGCATGTTTGGCGCGACGGAGATGAGAACCTGCGACCCTTGGATTAGAAGTCGAGTGTCTTACCCACCTGGTCTTGCTGGGCAATTTTATAACGGAAGAAATGCATTGGTATGACGATTTCCTTCACTTTCACTTTTATAACTTTTGATGAATTCATTAAAAGGCCTTGGTAATCAAATTCCAAGGCGACAGAATTTTATGTGTTTACCTACGATACCTTGAAGAAATAAAGCCCCCCAGTGGCTCAGCGGTATGTCTGCGTGCGGATTTACAACACTAAAAACCGGGTTTCGATACCCAGATAGCCCATTGTATAGCTTTGTGCTCAATTCAAAACAGAAATAAAGTAAAAAGTCTATTTTTGTAACGCCATCTAACGGTTGTATAGGATATTATAAAAAATAAATTATAATAAATCTCAATGATGCTCACTTGTTTGTGTTACTAATTAATAATCTAAACATTAGTTCGATATTAGTCTAATATTTAAAAACGATCATTAGCGTCGTAAAACATAAATAAAATAAAACTAACAAAAGTGTGTTTTGTGCAAGAAGTGTTTTGTGTACAGCACGTCGGATGTAACGTGAGCTTTAAACAATATTAAATATATATATTTTTAAATATACGTTAGGGTACGCAGCTCATTATATTTTACAAGTGAGTAAGAGGTGGTTAACATGCACAGGGCTTTAACAAAAAAAAGAAACTTCGGATAAAAACATTTTCACATGGTTAATCCCACCACTTCTTGTGGCTCAGCGCCAAATCTCTGGATTAACTACGCTAAAAATTGGGTTTCGATACCAGTGGTAGGAACAACATTGATAACCCATTGCGTAGATTTGTGTTTAATCATAAACAACACGTGCTGTTAACCCTCTAGAGGACTAAGCATACGAGCATAAAGCGCTAAATATAGGCATTTGAATTTTACCATCAATGTAGCATCGACAGCAGCTATTTGGTAGTTTGATTTGGTTTTTTGTAATGTTCTTCGGTGCTTTTCTTTTCATATACTAACATCTTAACAGTTACAATAACTCAGAATAAAAGATTTGAAATCATGCAGAAAAGTATATCAATACATGTAAAAATACGTGAAGTTTCATATAAAAACGTATATGCAGGCTACAATATAGATATTACATAATGATTTATTATAACAAGGCTCTACTTGAACTTTTGTTTAAATACTGATTTTCTATTTACCCTCATAAGTTGTAACAAAGTATTTTTCAAATACAGTGTTAGTTTTAGCATTTAACAGAACATTTCTTTTGGAAAACATATGTCAAACTAAAGAAAAATAAGTCTTGTTTTTAACTAAATAATGATGACATAATAAGCATTGACATATATTAATTAGTGATTACTCGGATTCGTTTAAAATATAAAATATAATTAATTAGCTTTAAAAGTTAAAAAAAAACATTTTTGACGTGACCAGTAAGCTCGAAGTGTTATATAGAAAAGACATAAAAGTATAATCCATTTTCAACTATTTGCAGAATATAGAATTGCCTGCAAAGCAACAATGAATAAAAAAATTAGTGTATGGAAATATCAAATTTCCTTGGAATTGTTTAAAATGTGGAAATTAATCCACCATTCTGAATTGTCACTAAACTTAGCAGCTTTAGATCAAAGTTTTCGAATCTTATCTAGTTAGGTATAAAAACTTTAGAAATATTTGTTAATATGTCTTACGATATCTAAGTGAAAATATGTGAGATCAAAAGTAAGAAGCCCTTCTTGTTCTTAACGATTAGCAAAAGAAATTTTTTTTTCTCGGATCTCGTGGGAATAGATTTATTGATGTATGTGGACAGTTTGTCTGTAAAGGCTTATATATGGACAACAATAAATAACAAATAATTGTAAAAACATACAGTACCGAAACATCTTTCACATTTACTTATTTCGGAACAAACTAACTATAATATATACAACGAAAAAGTTTGGTTTATTCTGAATTTCGTGCAAAGCTACACGAGGGCTATCCTACGAATAGTAGGATTGACTGTAATATTATAATGCTTCCACGGCTAAAAGGGCGAGCATATTTGGTGGTGTGGAGATTGGAACCCGCGTCCCTCAGATTATTAGTCGAGCGCCCTAACCAACTGGCCATGCCAGGCCTTTGTCTTGTGTTCAACGTTCTATTGACCATTAGGCTCAATGTTATAAAATGTAAGTACTCTTATAAGTTTACTTCGACTCTCAAAAGTATCTTTATTCTTTACACTTTTTCTAACAGCTGAATTAAATACACTTTAGCTCTCCACTAGTACAGCGGTAAGTCTACCGATTTACAATACTAAAATCAGGGGTTCGATTCATCTCGGTGGACACAAGAGATAGCTCGATGTGGCTTTGCTATTAGAAAACACACAAATACACATTATTTTTAAAGCACTAGCTTGATTTGTTTATTTATAATTTTTGCGCAGAGCTACACAAGAGATATTGTCGCTGGCCGTTGACATAATTAAGAACTTATAGATTATAGGAAAGCTTGCTATTCAACAGAATCACCGTCAACTGTTGGGTAATTAAAATTGAATAGTGGTACTAGACCATCACTCTTTTGACATACTCACGGTCCGAAAAATACGGTAAGAAATTTTTGTAGTAACGAGACATCAGGAATGGGCCCTCGCTAACCACTTCCGGCTACAATTCATTGTAAGTTAATATAATACTTGCAAAATACTCTTATTTATTTATTTACATTTTATTTTTTATAGTTAGTAATTCATATATCATCGAATGTGTTTTAATAAAAACATTTTATTCAATTATCTGTCTTCGATCTTTTAAACACATGTGATTTTTTAAGCAACTGAAAAATCACGACACACACAGACAGGCCCGACATGACGAGCGTTTTTAAGAATCATTACAAGTGGTGCTTTATATACTCTCTAAGATTCTATTTAATTTATATCAGCTGTTTACACTAAATGTGTTTCTTTCCTGTAATTTAAATTCTATTCTTGTTTCAAGGGCGACACTTTTGTGGCGAAATCACAGAAACTAATTTAACAAACGTGAGCAATAACAAATAGATAGGATGACTAGAGATATTACAAACGTTTTGTATCTTTCCGGGATATTTATTTAGGAATTTCTGTCCTACAAAACTAGTTTCAATTTTAAGAGGGTAGAATTTACAGCTGATTACAGGAGATAATAATTCACATTTTCTGTATATGTTAGGCAGTATTGTTCTGTGACGGTTTTAAATTAAGGCGTAATTACATATCCACCGTCGTTTCGAAGAACTACCGCATTTTAATAAACTTGAGCATTTGATCATAGTATAACATCATAATGTTCGTAAATGATTTCGCATAGCTATAAACTTACTGATGGATGCACATACAGTAGGAATACAAACATGGCTACACTACGGTAACATATCGGAAAGCTAAATATTATTTGAAATGAGGTAACCCGACCAAGAGTTTCACCACGTGACACTGTTTAATTTTAGGTTTGTTTGTTTGTTTGTTTGGTTACACGTAAATTTTATTCTTGTTTTGTGACGTATCATTGGTTGTAAATGCTTCATTCATGTTTAAAAGGGCCAGGTGGTTAGGGGGCTCAACTTGTAATCTAAGGATCGTGGGTCCGAATCCACGTCTCACCAAACCTTCCCTCGTTGTACACTGACTGCTAAATTGGGAATGGATAGCGCAAATAGCCCTCCTATACCTTGGTGTGAAATTCAAAAGGAACAAACACACACACACACATATATTGTTCAATGACTATCGATAATTGTTTTATTGTTTTATATATGCACACATGTTTAAATTACTGAGATACCCAAAATATCTGAGGCAGGAAAATAATGATATAAAAACCAAGCCTGAGATTATGAAGTGGCAGATTTCAAGCCATCATCAGCTGGCAAAATTATTATTTCTTTATTTAATTATTCTATATTATAAAAATAATTTATGTGATTATTTATCATTCACTATACAATAACTTTGAGGAATATTCAAATATTTGATAATTAGAAGCTATTAAGATAACGAACTAGGTTCTTGTAGTTCAGAAAACAACTATCGAAAAAATACGGTGATTTTGTTTATTTCTCTTTAAAATGTTGCTTTTCTCTGAATACTTCAATGTTGATATATCTTAAATATTTCAGAACCAAATAATTATATATTGTAGTTTGTTAAGTTTCGATGTGGTGGAGATTTTGTATTCACTTAAATAGAAACATCAATATCCTTTCCACGCGACATCTTTGTGGCATAAGTAAAACACGCATCGCAATGAACATCTTGTGAGTAAAGGCGATGTATATGTATCTGTCAGCATTTGCAGCTCAAAGAAATGGCTATTTCGTCTCTAAACTAGGCCTAAAGTAACGCAGTTGCCGAGCACGCAGTAACAATAGATAAATTAAATACGCTCCGATGGGGATTAATTTCACACCTGCCACAAGAGACAACGTTCTGTCGTACTTGTTGAGCGGAAGGTATAAGCACTTCCCAAAGCTTGTGTTATTCTCTGACGTATAAATTCTTGCTAACAACACCTCACATAGACCTAAAGTCGAACGTCAATAACTGGTAACTTGTAAGGAACATCATATGACTAACCGAGAGGTGTTGTGCTCTTGTCAATCATTCATATAATAGTATTTCTATGTGATACGTGAAGGGAAACTTATTTTAATACATCAAAAGTTTTAACACAGTGAACGTATTATGCTACCAACAGCTGGTATATCTGTATTTCAACTAGTTGAGATCCACAAAAAATGATCAAACAAAACAACACTTTATTGTCGTGAGCTAAATAATCTAATAGAGTACAAACTCTGTGGCCAAAAGTAGGCCTATACAGACATCTGGTCGGTGGACTCAGCAGATAGCCTAATGCGGCTTTGCTATAAGAAAATACACACACAGACATATTGAAAAGAATAGGTCTAAGAAGTCTTGATACAAATGAATTAGAAACCCTATAACCCGAGGGTTTCTATTTCATTTTTTTAAAAGTTTTACAGATATTGATTCCATGGTAGAATAGTTAAAATCCGAGGCTCCATTTCCCTTGGTGAACACAGTATATAGCCCATGGCCTTATTCTGAAACAAATAAACAATAGAAGTATCGACTGTATAAGATTATGGTTTCAGGAGTGACGTTTCTCTTCAGAAGTTTAAATAAGTACACTTTAAAGGGGAGATGTATACAATATGGGAATAAATGAATTTCATACGTTTAGTATACAAACATAAGTAACAAACGCTCTTTACTAGTTCTTTATTCTTGTCTGTTTTTAAAAGAATTCACTTTACTTTCAAGAAGGATAAAAATGAAAACTACGAAACCTGACAGACAGTACAGATTAAAACAGAAAAAAAAGTAATAATGTCTTTTGAAGACTACAGAGTAAAAGGAAAAAAGGAAAATATAATACGTTATGTCATTAGGCTCGCATGTAATTACAAATCTTTGTAATATTTCAAGTTAACTTCTAAAATTTATTCCTTTTAAGAGGGCCTGGCATGGCCAGGTAGTTAAGGCACTCGACTCGTAATCCGAGAGTCGCGGGTTCGAATCCCCGTCACACCAAACATGCTCGCCCTTTCAGCCGTGGGGGCGTTATAAGGTGACGATCAATCCCACTATTCGTTGGTAAAAGAGTAGCTCAAGAGTTGGCGGTAGGTGGTGATGACTAGCTACCGCCCCTTTAGTCTTACACTATTAAATTAGGAACGTCTAGCGCAGATAGCCCTCGTGCAGCTTTGCGCGAAATTCAAAACAAACCAAACCTTTTAAAAGAAAATAGCTGGGAACAGTGTACGTCACCTAACACTTAACTGGCTAGGCAACAGTTCTTTATATCAGATTAAGTAGTCATTCAACGTTGAAGACAGTTGTTTATTACTTTGAACTTGTGCACTAACTTCGTGTCTTTATCAGAGTTAAACTCAAGATAAAAATAAAAACTGATATCTATGTGTGTTTTATTATAACAAAACCACATGTGGGCTTTCTGCTGTATTCACCGAAGGGAATCGAACACCTGATTATAATATTGTAAATCCCACAATTTACCGCTGTCCCACCCGTGAAAGAATAATACACAATGAGTGTATTATAGACATTGTTTGTACTTGTGACTTTTTTTTTATTATTAAAAGAGGTAATAGAAGTAGAAATATACAACGTTTGATGATATTTTGTATATTATTACATGGTATAATACGTAGTACTTGTGATATAATATCCATAGCGTACTATAACGAGATGAGGCCAAGGCCAACTTTTAAATATTTGTCTTCTAAAATGTTTTGTCAAGTAGTTAAAAACACTTTTAATTTTATAATACTAAATTTTGATTACCTTTTAGAAGTTTTCATCATAAGGAAAGTATATGGTAGACTCAACAAAGAAAGACAGCTTACAACAGCGGTTATCAACACATAAAGTTTCGTCTCTCATCCTTTCCATCCCTAAAATAAGCATTCACAAAGACCTACACAATACGTGGGTCAAAGAGACTGCAATCCATTAAGACTATTAAATAGCGTTACATCGGTTGAGGAGTTGCTACAAAAACGTTTCACATTTTAACATCTGTCGAGCATGAGTTTTCTGTTACATAGAGATCCTTGGATCAGATAATCAAGGAGATTACAACGATATTTGAAAGGAGAGTGCATTATTTTGTGGTAGGTCACCAAATTGAAAAATTTGGGTCCTTTTTTTTTCGTTGTTGTTATAAAGACATGTGTATTAAAATTATTTAAGATATCTTAACCCAACTGTTCATTTAAAATTCATACTGTAAAGTTTCTTATTTTGGTATTTGACTGAAAAGTTGTACGTTTGGTTGTTTTAAAATATTCGCACAAAGCTACACAAGGTCCGTAACTGGAAGATGAAGGACGAGAAAGAAAGCAGTTAGTAAACAGCACCCACCGCCAACTTTGGAGCTGCCCTTGTCTAACCAAGTCTCAAAGATCATATAACAATTTTTCTTTTACTGTAACGGGACACCAATAATCCTCTCGACTCATTCAACTGAATAACTTCGTCCACGATATTCAAGTCAAAATCGTTTTCAGAAATTAAATTTAGTATTTTACTATTAATTTGTTCCTGGGCTTAGTGTCCAGTATAAAGGTCTTTCTACTGACAAAAAAATAAAATCTACGAATTATGACTAAATAACAATGAACAAAGCTTCAGCATTTTAGTTCAATCGTACAATAACATCAGAAAATCCACGACCAAGACTATCAAAAACCAACGGGGTTATCTGTGCTAGACTTCACTAATTTAGCAATGAAAGACTAGAATGAATCCAACTACTCATCACCATTCACATCTTACTCTCAAACTACTATTTTACCAAATAATAGTGGAATTGACTGTGGCACCCCACGGTTGAAAGGTATAGCATGTTTGACGAACCTGTAGAGTGAGCGCCCTAGCCACCCGCCCATGAAGGGTAACAGGTTTAGGAAATCGCTTAGTTATTATATAATAAAAAATAACTAAATAAATAAAGTTTTGTTCAGAAATAAATAATTTAATTCGCTCTAATTTAAAATAAGATTATATTCATCGTCTTCTATGAATATTTAGGTTTGCTAAATCTGTTCCATAAGATGTTGTTTCAAGCTAATAAAAAAGGTTAAATAGGTTGTGCAATAAGAGTATTCATTTTTATTTTTGTTGTTGTTTTTTCTTAAGAGTTTATCAGTTATTGGAATCCTCAGATGGTCAACATCTAACATCGTTACCTCCATTTTCTTCAATTTCATTGTAGTCACTAGAAATAAAACTGTATAGAAGCTGAATTGTAAAGTTGTCAGTGTGTTAAATAAAGAAACTTTTATATTCATTGTCATCAAGTTTTCAACCTAGTTGAGGAACACCATAAGATCCTGTTTTTATCTATTGAATATATAAGTCATAATACTTTTAATAGTTTAGTTGTAGTGTTCCTAGTGTTAAAAAGATATCAGTAATACATACACATCAATGTCTTGTTCTCGAATAGAAATAGCGGGATCATTTTATAGGTCAGTAACGTGTGAAATTGTTGTCGTCAAGAACTTAGCGGAAGAGACAACAACTGAGTGACTTTTGTGACTACAAGATGGTTATATAAACCGCAGTCATTTCTATTCTAAATCTTTACTGCGTTTACACTTCATGGGAAAATAAAGCGAGGATATGCTCATTTTAATTGTCGCTAGCTCTTGTTCAAGTACAAGAAAGCTTACAACGCAAAATGAACAGCATGAATACCCAGTTAGTATTGATGTCTCACATAACTTTTATAAAAGGATGTAATATTTTTCCAACTAAATGTTTACGAAGAACCAGAAGTTTGGTGCCATGGAGTCGTGAGCTTTTGATATTTTGAAAAGCGCCTCTGTGATCTTCTGTCCATTACAAGAAAAAGTGTGCAGATGTTTCTAAAGTATAAGTTAGGAGATAAAAACCAGACCATTCTTCATAGATCTCATTTAAAAAAATTTATGTATCTAACATTCAAAAGGAATCCATCTTACTATGTTTGGACATTTCGATTAAATGACTAAAACAACTTTGCCAATATATTTTGAAAACATTATATTCAATTAGATAGCAATACAAATAACTTTACAGCTCGATACCTTATATATAAATTTATATAAATTTGTGAAAATATGTTTTAATTTAAAACGGTTATTTTTTTTAATTTCCTTTCAGTTGCCAATAATTAGAGGTGTAAAATATGTATTTCTATCAATATCAATTTCTTAAAAAAACAAAGACAACTATTATGAACACCTTATCCAATCATCTGTCAGACGACAGGTTTTTAAAAGCAACAGAAAGGAAAAAGTGAATAAAATACTTTCCTTCACTAGCAGCTGGTCACATAAAGAATCGATCACACTTTATAAGAATCATTTGTATATGCTAATGAGAAGGCGTATCGCCCCAGATGTGAATCGTAGTCCATGTGAACATGTTTAACTCCTAAATATTTGGTTCGTAGAAATCTCCAACCGTTCGGCAGTGCAGTGAACCGGGATAAACTTAAACTTGAAATATTGTCACTATATTTATATAGCGAGATTGTTAAATGCTATAGAACCACAGTGTATAACATTTCTAAAAAGAAAGCTTTCAATGATATTTAAGAAAATGAAATAATTCATGTAGTAAGTTTTTGTAACAGGTTTCAAAGTCATACCCCAAGCTCATTTATCCAGAGAAACACTAGAATGAAGGCTACTGTTACGAAGAACCTTATGTCCCAAAAAGCTACTGTGATGAAGTTGGGCAAACTTTCGGGTACCAACAGTAAAATAACGTATTTAAAGCTGGAAACGATTCACATGTCAGTCGTTCACAAACTTCCAGTCATATCTCGCAGTCACGAGTCAATCCTTCACAAACTCCCAGTCACATCTTGCAGTCACAAGCCAGTCCTTCACAAACTTCCAGTCACATCTTGCAGTCACAAGTCAGTCGTTCACAAACTTCCAGTCATATCTCGCAGTCACAAGTCAGTTCTTCACAAACTCCCAGTCACATCTTGCAGTCACAAGTCAATCCTTCACAAACTCCCAGTCACATCTCGCAGTCACAAGTCAATCCTTCACAAACTTCCAGTCATATCTCGCAGTCACAAGTCAGTTCTTCACAAACTCCCAGTCACATCTTGCAGTCACAAGCCAGTCCTTCACAAACTTCCAGTCATATCTCGCAGTCACAAGTCAATCCTTCACAAACTCCCAGTCACATCTTGCAGTCACAAGCCAGTCCTTCACAAACTTCCAGTCATATCTCGCAGTCACAAGTCAATCCTTCACAAACTCCCAGTCACATCTTGCAGTCACAAGCCAGTCCTTCACAAACTTCCAGTCATATCTCGCAGTCACAAGTCAGTCGTTCACAAACTCCCAGTCACATCTTGCAGTCACAAGCCAGTCCTTCACAAACTTCCAGTCATATCTCGCAGTCACAAGTCAATCCTTCACAAACTTCCAGTCATATCTCGCAGTCACAAGTCAATCCTTCACAAACTCCCAGTCACATCTTGCAGTCACAAGCCAGTCCTTCACAAACTTCCAGTCATATCTCGCAGTCACAAGTCAATCCTTCACAAACTTCCAGTCACATCTTGCAGTCACAAGTCAGTTCTTCACAAACTTCCAGTCACATCTCGCAGTCGTCGGTTATTTTTTTTTCTGGCACAGATAGCTAAAGTAGTTAGAACCACAGCAATCCAAATGGAATAAATATCTTACAATTTGTGATGTCAAGAAAACCCACTTGTAGAGAAATATATATGCAAAAACGGCTCGTTTGGGTTAAGAAAATATTTTACAACGCTTCGACCTTCTTCGGTCATCGTCAGATTAACGAGCCGTTTTCGCATATATATATCTTACAATTTGGCCCGGCATGGCCGAGCGCGTTAGGCGTGCGACTCGTAATCTGAGGGTCGCGGGTTTGCATCCCCGTCGCGCCAAACATGCTCGCCCTTTCAGCCGTGGGGGCGTTATAATGTGACGGTCAATCCCACTATTCGTTGGTAAAAGAGTAACCCAAAAGTTGGCGGTGGGTGGTGATACTAGCTGCCTTCCCTCTAGTCTTACACTGCTAAATTAGGGATGGCTAGCACAGATAGCCCTCGAGTAGCTTTGTGCGAAATTCAAAAACAAACAAACAAACGACTATGAAAATGTGTTCTGCGTAACATAAGTTCTGTTAACCAATTTTATAGAAAAACTGTTTAATGGACGAAAAGGCATAAAAGCTCTTGGGTCGGCACAGCAGGATGTCTGTTTTCAAATACCTCCCTTCATGACACCCCTAGATGAACGCTATGCGTACAGATCAAATTGGGTGGCAATAAGTGATGCGCACAAAGCATTATATGGAAAAATGTGTACGGTTATTGAGAAATAAATATTGTAGAAATCTTCATATCTTTTGTAACAACGTTACTGTTTATCTCAGAACAGCTGGTATGGGTATTAACACTTTTACTAATAAAGCAGAGAACAACATTTCGACCTTTCTAGGTCATCTTCAGATTAACAAAGCTCATTATAAACTTATTATTGGAAAACTCAAGTTGCTAGCAAATGTAAAGTTTACAATGAGTTGATTTCAGTTTCAGTAATATAAAATTGTAACAAATGTTCAAAATCTCGTTCATGATTTCGCATATATCATGATTAGCTTGTTGAATTTCTAGTGCTAGCGTTCAAACATTAGGACTGACTAAAAGTGAGAACCTTATTCAGGTGCTCATTCCATATACTTCACCTCCTGGTTTAACTCAAAATCTTCTATGACTTTACTTAATTAGTTTTAATCCCTCTAACAACAAAATACAATAAATAACACGTGTAACTGAATAAATGTGAGCACCCTCAGTGCATTAACCAAGAAATTATCCCTGGACCACCGATAATACTATATTTTTCAAATCAGTATTTGTTAGCTCAAACGAAGTCACTCATGCATGTCGTACAAACTTTGTCAGATTTAATACACTGTGGCAACCCAACCACAGACACATCAATGAAACAGAAGCAGAGATTAGATTATGCTTCAAGTGGATTGTTCTATTTCATTATCTGCTTTAAAAATTTAAAAAAGGTACAAGTAGGAACAACACATATTATGAAATATGAAATATTAATACTTCTTGGGGGGAGGGTATTGAATGATATTATTATTAATACATTTACCAGCGTATATAAACAGTGAATTAACGAGTAAGTGTGTATTTGCTAACAGACAATGGACATATGTGTCGCCAGTTTCGGACATATTTTATATTTATAAACACAATAATACCCAGCTGATTTAGGACATCAGTAATTAAGGCCATTCAAAGTATTAGTACACTAACTTGGCGCATACGGTACAGCATACTGTACATTGTAGCGTTTCGTTATTTTTCTATAAACAACACTTTTGAATATTCTCTCTTTTATTTCTCTAAACCTTACAATACCACATCAAAGAGTGCCTGTTTAGATGTAGATGCTATACGGCGCTGTTTAGCTGTGGGCAGCATAAATAGATATGTAGGTTATTCATACGCGCTGAGCTTACTGAGGGACGTTTTGTGTCTCGGCTGGAAAAGGCTATTGACAAAATCAATACAGTCATCTTGCTGCTGACAGCCATGTTATGCTATAGTGTAACGTGTAACAGTATTTTCTGAAATAAAAGGATTAAAAGACGTGGGAACATTTGGGCACACTAGACTTCATTTTTCGCCCAACCCTACTTGCCTCTTACCGCAAACTGATACATTTGTGCTATGTACAAGTGATAGACAGGAGGTGGGTAATGCATTATTCAGGGATTTAGTAATGAAATATATAAATGTCTACAACTGCTGTACACAGTGATAATAAGTAAATCGGAGGTCTGCCTTTGCTCATAGTTCGGAATAAAATATTTTTATAAAAATCCGGAAATTCCTTCTTACAGCTTCAACGGATGGCTACTGTTGCCAAAGTAAATCGTTTTACCATTTCAACAGATGTCGGAACCAATATCGTTCGAAATAAGACAATTTAATGTTACCAAAGCGTTTGTTTACTTGGTATATTCAAGCAACAATACAAAAAAAAGCAGATAGTCAACAATACACGGTTACAACTCTTTGGCAAATTTAACCGAATTGTATGTTTTGACTATCGTTGTTAAAACACAATCTAAAATTCCAAAATACGAAAATCGATTTTGCGTCAAAGGGACAAAAATACAGGCCTTTAATTTTACAGTGTAAAACACCAGCGTAGGAACTGTTAAAGACTGCTACTATTTTAACCCTCGCTAGGACAGTGATAAGTCTACAAATTTACAACGCTAAGTTTAGATATTCGATTCCCCTTAATAGACCCAGCAGATAGCCCGATTTGGCTCTGTCATGAGAAATAATACAATTTTAATATTTTAATCTGTTTTGTAAAAGAAGGAAAGAGTGAGTTGTTATTTTTCTGTCATGACACTCTAATCAATGTTTCTTGTTTTTTCCTTTAACTTGTTACTTCAATACTTGAAAAGATTTCTTGTAGTCTAGTTATTCATGAATAGAAATGAATGGCCTGTAAGTTTCGTTTAATATTGTTTAAAGTAAATCAGACAACGTGTGTATGATTATTATTTCCCTTGTCACTTATTAGGTGGAAGATAGACTCGTTTATACTTCTAATTCTATTTCAATATCGTTTTTAATATCGTCAGTGCCAGTAGGCAGGCCAACCCATCTGCTGTACTTGTATAATAACAATGACAACAGAGAATCGTATTCGCAGTTCTGGTTGTGGAAAACACTTGAACCAAAGAAATCCTATTGGCAGATTGTCATTGTTATTAGTCATTCTTTCTTCAACAAGAGGTCAGATGTGATTCAGAGATGTTAGCTTGTCCAGAGAGAGAGAGAGAAAGTACGTTTCTACTGTCCCTGTTAAATGATTTGGAAACACCAGAGCACTCTGCACGCTACGTTCTTTGACAATGGTTACAAACCGCAAAACATCTTGTGTGATTGACGCTCAACTCGAGCCACGTGTACCCTAAAGGACTTGAAGCCTTTTATTGACCTTGACAACGGACACAGGAGACCTGCCTAAAACGGTTATTCTAGGTAAAAATACGAAACTGGAAAACAAAATACAAGTTCCTAGAGGCCTACGGTAAATCACAAACAATACCCTAACGTGAAGCAGTTTTCTTCATGATACTTATGTTTATATATTGGTGAAAACCTGACAACAAGTTGTTGGTGTTGAGAGTTTTGTTTACACAGTTTTCTTTATTTATACATTGATAAAAATCCTTCAACAAGTTGTTGGTCTTGAGAGATTTATGAAACTAACACCAACAATCTGTTGAGAGATGTTTTTTATAAAACAAGATTGAATAGGAGGAGCCTTCAGAAAATAATATATTTCCTGTAAACCACATTTGTTATTATCCGAGACGATATGAAAAAGTGAGAGACAAAAAAGGAACCCAACGCAATGTTATCATATCTGGCAAAATAAAACTAAAATATACAAAAGCTCTGTCAACTTTTTTGCAAAGCAACAGATCAGTAGAAGAGTTTTATCTTTCTTAATCTCAACCACAAAACAAGAAATATTCATAGCCTTTATTGATGGCTTATAGTTTTGTTCAGGACGTACTGAAAACAGTGACAAGGATTAGAATATAATAGATATTAACAAAACAGAATAATCACCATAAACAGTTATTTGATGACAATTGTGGCAATAACATATTTCTTACATTACTTTTTAAACTACGGTTGTTATTTTAATAGTTTTGTCGGCGTTATTTCAATCACAACTTTATATTTATTTTAAGACGTCTGTAAACGTTCATGTTATTATGGATATTGCTGAAAATTAGAATATAAATAAGTCAGTGTTTATGTTCATCATTATAATGTGTTTTGTTTGTTTTTGAATTTCGCGCAAAGCTGCACGAGGACTAACTGCGCTAGACGTCCCTAATTTAGCAGTGTAAGGATTACGAGTCGAGTGCCTTAACAATCTGGCCATGCCGTGCCGGAGAGGTTTATAAAAGGAACAAATCAAAGGTGACCAGACAAACAAAAGACAACAATTATAACGGACCATGGCATGGCCAATTAGTTAAGACACTCGACTCGTAATCTGAGTGTCGCGGGTTCGAATCCCCGTCACACTAAACACGCTCGTTCTTTCAGCTGTGGAGACGTTATAATGTGACGGTCAATCCCACTATTCGTTGGTAAAAGAG
This sequence comes from Tachypleus tridentatus, assembly GCF_004210375.1. Taxonomy (NCBI): domain Eukaryota; kingdom Metazoa; phylum Arthropoda; class Merostomata; order Xiphosura; family Limulidae; genus Tachypleus; species Tachypleus tridentatus. Next base: position 6,827,947 of record NC_134827.1, on the reverse strand, counting down.
TAGCCCAAGAGTTGGCGATAGGTGGTGATGACTAGCTGCCTTTCCTCTAGTCTTACACTGCTCAATTAGGGACGGCTAGCGCAGATAGCCCTAGAGTAGCTTTGCACAAAATTGAAAATAAACCAAACCTATAAAACTCTCTCCCCTTTCAAGTCTAATTGTTGGGCAGACTTTCTTTAGCAAGACCACACTCAAAGAATATGGCGGATTGAAACGTGAATAACAGAGGTTGTACCATATACATGCCTGTCTGATGAGCCGTGATACTGAGTGAAAGAAAGGCTTCTTCGAGATTGGATATGGCAGGTGCAGCTTGGTCAACATATTATAATAAATTATTCTTTGCTTTTGCTTATTAGTTCTTAGAACTGTTCTGTGGCCTTCCAGATAAAACTTGCCACATACTAAATCAAACGTAAATGTGCATATGTTTCTGTAGCTTATAATAATTTTGAATATTAAAGCTAATTAATTCGATATGTATTTCAGTTGTATAAGTACAATAAAAATTTAATGCATAATATTAACTCTATTCAATAGTAATAACTATATTGACCAAATGTGATAAGCATGATACACGAAACATTACATATGATAACTCTGCTTTGGTGCTTGGTAATTTTGCAAAGCAGACCTTATCTGGTCAGCAAGAGTCTGTGGGTTAGGGACCAAAACCACCGCTAGCATCGAGGGTACCAGACTGAAGACTTAAAACATGGTGTTCATAGAGGTTTTTGTAGTTTTCTTGTCGCTCATAATTAAAACTGTTTATTATTAATTTTAATTCTTACTGTTGAATTTTTAGCAGCTGTTCGAATAGAAGTTAATTAATAATGTCATTCATTTAAATAAATTTGAGGCAGAATGTTAAATCTATATTTTATACACTTATATTACATTTTTTGAGTCACTGAAGAGTCAGAATCATTTGTTAGAAGAGAAAAGAAACATTATTGGCAAACTCATATTATTTACAAAAAACGTGAAACATAATGAGAATATTTTCAAAACACTTTACAAGACAAACAGTTTCTGAGCCTGCGTAGAAATGTAAAAATCAAGCAAACAAGTGTCTCTCTTTACAGATTGAAATTTACAGTAGCGAATTTAAAGTTGTGTGGGCCAAGGGGTTAATCATTTTTATTGGCCCCACATCTCATGTAATTTTATATCGAATAGAATTATCAATGGGCCCCCATTAAGACAATTGGCCCTAGGACCGAGCCTCCTCCAGACTCTACCTAAATACATCACTGGAGATTTATATAATCATTAAATGATTATTAAAGCATTTATGATTATCAAAAGATTGCGCATAGCCATTCTCGAAAGTCAACTACTAGAACACCGAATTCTAATGTTAACAATTCATTTACTGCAATAATATACAAAAATAAAAACTTTTTCATATACCTTATCTAATTACCCCCACTCGATTCATAACCTGAGGATCGCGGGTTTGAATCCCTGTCCCACCAAACATGCTCGCTCTTTCAGTTGCTAAGGGGGTGTTATAAGGTGACGGTCAATCTCACTATTCGTTAATAAAAGAGTAGCTCAAGAGTTGGCGGTGGGGGGTGATGACTAGCTGCCTTCTTACACTGCTAAATTTTGGACGGCTAGCGCAGACAGCCCTCGTGTAGTTTTGTACGGAATTAAAAAAAAAATCTAATTATCCCAAGTACGACAGTAATTTTTTGTTCAGTGAACTACTATATATATGAATGTTGTCTAGCTCGAAGTTGTACTACAGGCTATTTTAAAGTTGTCTCTCCTAACAAAGTATTAAACATCTACAAACCACACGATTCAAAGAAAGCACTTTGTTTTTATTTGCATGAAATAGCAGAGAAACACGCAGAAATTGAAAGCACCTTCGTCTTCCGTTCTGTTAATCTTTTCCACTCTATAAACTCTGTTCAGCAAGTATGACAATATAGTAAGTCCTGTCACATGGGGCCTGTCATGGCCAGGTGGGTTACGGCGTTCGACTCGTAATCTGAGGGTGGCTGGTTCAAATTTCCGTCACACTAAACATGCTCGTTCTTTCAGCCGTGGGAGCGTTATAAAGTCACGGTCAATCACATTGCTCTATACTTTCACTCATACGTTTTTATAAATAAAATGTCATGCTTATATTAATTTATAGCTGTAAGTTCTATGAAAGCTCAAAATTCAAATAATTTCAGCTGAAACTAGAAGCAAAGATGAAAAATACCATGTTAGAAGTTATACCTGGAAAATACGTAGAATTTGTATTTATTAGGTAAGACCATATAATTTTTTTATAGATCGTAAATGGAAGACGAAAGATGTAACCAGGTCTTCCCTTATCAATCCATTACAACTCTCTCAAGTTCAACACTTTCATAATCAAACACTTTTACATCTGGGGCTGACATTTACAGATGGAAACTTAGTTTAAGTTGATTTGTTTTAAATTTCGCGCAAAGCTACTCGAGGGCTATCTGCACTAGCTGTCCCTAATTTAGAAGTGTAAGACTAGAGGGAAGGCAGATAGTCATCACCATCCACCGCCAACTCTTGGGCTACTCTTTTACCAACGAGTAGTGGAAGTGACCGCCACATTATTACGCCAATACGGCTGAACGGCTGAAAGGGCGAGCATGTTTGGTGCGACGGGGATTCGAACCCGCGACCCTCAGATTACAAGTCGAACGCCTTAACCCAACTGGCCATGTCGGGCCTACCAGAACTTATCAGGCCGGCTGGGATGCAATAAACACACTAGTTGTTGAAATGCTGTTTAAATTAGCAAATTTCACTAACAAATCCGTTTATGATGTGAACTAAATTAAGTTGCTGAGATGTAATATTTATCCGTTTAATAGTAGTTATTTAGAAATCAGAATTATGGTAAAGGTTAGTAACACAATATTAAATATTTATTTAAACATCAATTATTTATTTATAGTATTACTTAATTTTATTTTAATTAACTTTAATTATATTTCACAAGAAATGTCGAACCAATAAGCTAGCCTTATAATCTCAGAGCTGGTCAAATAACCACAGTATCAAGAGCAGAAGGTTATAATAGTAATTCCAAGAACATATGAATGAAATCGTAGAAGAATGTATAACAGTACGTCAACTGCATTATATCTGCTATATCCAGTGCTGACAAGGCTTTAGTTTGGCTAAAATAGAAGTAGAGTGAAAAAGCAGTTACATGTTAAAAGAATTTCAAATAATTAGATCTTTCTGTATGTAAGAGAGGACCAGAAGTAAATACGGTTCTATTTTATAGAATTGAAGCTGACGATGCGCAACAGAAAAAAACATGAAGAAATCCATTCCACACGCAGGTTTTGTTTAGGAATTTTGCGCAAAGCTACAAGAGAGCTAAGCCCTCCCTAATTTAGCAGTGTAAGACTAGAGGGAAGGCAACTACTCATCACCACCCACCGCCAACTCTTAGGCTACTCTTTTACCAAAGAATAGTGGGATTGACCGTCACATTATAACGCCCCTACGAATGAAAAGGATAACATGTTTGGTGTAACGGGGGTTTGAACCCGCAACCCTCGGCTTACGAATCAAGCGTCTTAACCACCTGGCCACCACACGCAAGTCCTTTTCTTTCTGGCTCATCTGTTTGTCGTTCACACCATTGGTTAAGTGCACAATATGCCACTTTACTGTTGGAATGAAAATGATGAATTGTCTAATACCTCTTTCACGACTTAAAACCGTTAAAATCCACTGTCCGTGAAGTTTTAAATGTCGCTTCTATACGAATGGAGGTTAAAACTGGTTCAAGCCTACTGGGTTTTGGGTCGTAAAGAGCAGAAGGGTTGGTGCTATTATCAATTCATAATATTGTTGTGAACCACACGTTAGAACTGCCTGTGGCGAAAAAGATCTTTAACTGTGGAGCTGTGTGACCATTTCGCAACCAAAACAAAGACCATGAACTCTCTCATTCGTAGTTTGTTAAGGAATTGATCTAGGTCTATGAGCAAAAAGAAAGTAGAAATATTCGCAATCGCTAACACAAGGGGACAACAGCTTTATTAGCATGACATTCAAAACAGCTGAGCTGTCAAAAAACAGAACAGAATGAAAATTGTGAGAAATATTCATAAAAAAAGTACATTGGTAAGAAAAAGACCTCATTCAAGTTGTAACCAAGGAAATTTCTACTAGACCTGTGAAGGTCATTTGATCATATCCCAAACCGGTTTGCTTTTTGCAAACTTCATTAAATTTTCATCAGCTATTTTATTATAATAAGAGTTATTTTCTGATTTTGTGAATGTTTTGACTGATGACTAAATTGGATACTATAATGTGTGTGTTTTTGTCTTATAACAAAGCCACATCGGACTATCTGCTGTGTCCACCGAGGGAAATCAAACCCATGATTTTAGCGTTGTAAATACATAGAATTACCGCTGTCTTAGAGTCGCAGGTTCGAATTTTTGCCACACCAAACATGCTCGCCCTTTCAGCCGTGGGGGTGTTATGATGTGATGGTCAATCCCACTATTCATTGGTAAAAGAGTAGTTCAAGAGTTGTCGGTGGGTGATGATGACTAGCTGCCTTCCCTCTAGTCTTACGCTGCTAAATTAGAAATGGCTAGCGCAAAAAAAAACAACAAAAAACGGCGGGGGACAGGATACTACAATAATGTTTTTAAAAAATTGAGCACAGATACTCTTTAAGTTTATTTTTATATCTGAAAGAAAAACAAGTACATTATATGCATGTGTCAATCGTCTAAATAGCTTTGTAAACAAAAAAAACTACGCGGTAATGTACCCTTCATTCTACAGAACTGCATGTTTTAGACGTAAGGTAACGTAAGGTCGGCCGATTTCTTTTATATATATTTTAGTTTTAGTGAAATTATTCGTATGTGTTTAACGTCTGAATCATTTTTCATAACATTGCCATATTCCTTTACTTCAATGTGAAACGGTTTAAAAACTACACTTTGACAACAAAAGAATTGTATTTCTTTACATGAACGGTAAAATGCAATACTTACACTTTATTTTTATACACAATTATATTCTCTGTTAAGGGTAAACGCTGGGACCCTGACCACACGGCTGAATTCGTTGAGACTTATATATAAATTTTTTATGTTGATAAACCAATGTTGTATATGGATTTAACATTAATTAAAATGTTTCTTTGTAAAACCACATTAACAAGGGATTGACAAATAGTTATTTTACTTGAAATAATCATTAATTTAAGAGCATTTAACTACAGGATAACAGTTTATAAAAACTCAAATTACAGACTGAAATAGCTACTTTAAGGTAAATATCAGAGAAAAAACTAATAGTGAACTACTGTGAATTTAACAGAAAACGCCACGAGTTTGTTTAAGACTTGATTGTTTGTTTGTTTGTTTTGGAATTTCGCACAAAGCTACTCGAGGGATATCTGTGCTAGCCGTCCCTAATTTAGCAGTGTAAGACTAGAGGGAAGGCAGCTAGTCATCACCACCCACCGCCAACTCATGGGCTACTCTTTTACCAACGAATAGTGGGATTGACCGACACATTATAACGCACCCACGGCTGAAAAGGCGAGCATGTTTGGCGCGACGTGTTATGGCTTGAAATGTATTTTTACTATAAAAGATCTGACAAATCCACTGCCAAATTTTTTGGCTTTTTTATCATGTTTTACCGCGTAAAGTATTTGTGTAATATTTAACAATTTTCTACAACAAAGAATAAAGCATATACTTATTTCGTGACCTTTTATGTAATTAAACAAAACATAAATGTGTGATATTTTCATTCAGTTAGTTTACTATGTTTGAAATATAGATACATATGTTATTTATTTCTGAGATTTAAAGAAATTTGTTTGCTTAAGCACAAAGTTGTATAATAGGCTATTTGTGCTATGTCCACTACAGAAAATAAAACCGTGGATTTCAGTGCTTTAAGTCCATAAACTTTGAGATTTAAAGACATGTGAATATAATATATTTGAGTAATGAATATACAGTAAGACAAAAATTAGTAAATTATTAAACCTTAAGTGACTTCGTTAATCATGCGTAGTAATTATTGAGTTAAGAAATGTACAAGAAAAGGGAAAAAACAGCTCTAGCTTTTTATTGCAAATGCAGCAGTTCAGAAACTCATATAAGTTTAGAACCAACGGTTTCGCTATAAAAGAAACACGACAAAGAACACGTTTTGTCAGAATCATCTTTCAAACTTCACATAAGGGATCATTTTAGTTTCCACTTCTATTGAAAATTTGATTGGAGTTTGCTAGCTGCCTTTTCAGCGTCCCCAGTGATTTGTCTCCTCCTGGTTTCCTATCACGTTTAGATCAGGTTATACTGATCACACATAGTATGATCGTGCGTATAAAATTTCTACGCTTTAATAAACAAGGAACTGAACAGCTCATCAATCAGCTAAACACTCTTTTGTACAGTATCCTTGTGGCTGTTTAAATATTTATGATATGTAGTGCGTGTTTAAATTAGATACATTCCATGAATTTTTCATTAACAACCTTTTCCAAAATATACTTTATTGCTATTTATTCCAATAACTGTTTTAGTGGTTTTTTCTCATAAGTATGCCTGCGTATGTGAAATATTTTGGATAAAAAATTATGGATTAAGAAAGAAATATTGTAGTTTGGAAATTTCCTAATTCAAGAATTTTCTTGGACAGGGCACAGATAGCTTATTTTGTAGCTTTTCGCTTAACATCAACCAAAAAACAAACAGTAAAAAAATCCACAAGTAGGTGGTTAAAATATAAGGTAAGTTCTTGTGAGGGATTTACTGTTATGTATCTATTTTGATATCGATGTTTACCTCCGCCAAAATAATTTTTTTTTTTACGAAAACATTATATAACTTCAGTTTGTAAATGGGGTGAGACTAGCGATGAATACAGAGATAGCTCCCCTTTCTGTTAAGTTAAATTTTCGTATGTTAGGTCGGAATTAATTCGCTTATCATGAACTTTCGATAAGAGATAAAAAAAGTTCCAGACCGGGAATAAAATATATTATTTGTAATATTATATATAATTGCATATAAATCATTATTGTATTAACTATTTCTAATAACGTCCCCCGCTGGTACAGTGGTAGGTCTACGGATTTACAACGCTTTGCTATAAGAAAGCACACTCATACACACTCTTTTAGCAAAGCCACATCGGGCTAACAGCTGAGCCCACCGAGGAGAATTGAACCCATGATTTGAGCGTTATAATTTCGTAAACTTACCGCTGTACTAGCAGGAACTTGCTAAAGGAAAAACAAACAATTTTAATAATTACACAAACATTATCCAATATTTACAGAAAAAAACTACTTAAAGCCATGTTGAACACGAAATACAAAGAATCACATGACTTATAAAAATATAAAAAAATAAACCTAGACCATCAACTGGCATGCTGCATCAAACCAGAGATTTACGGACTTATATAACAAAACAAACCAAATCAACACTAGGAATGACAGAGATAAAAAGATCTGCCACAACAAAAAAATTAGAAAACTAATATGCAAACAACAGAAAGGACACCACGACAAACCGTTGACTAACCTCATAGTTAACAGATCCGACTGACAATTAAACACAGACAAGATACATCTACTTAACAAAGGACTCAACTTCGCAATAGCACCTAGGTACATTCCAACCATAGAAATCAAAACATGTTTAGAAGATCCAGCCAGGAGACTTGTAATACTTTCTACAAAAAACAAAAACAAGAAAACAACCAAAAACAACCAACAGAAAAAAAGACAACTTAGACAATTTTATTGACATCCAACAGCCAAACTTCCCAGAAAAAAATGAAAAATTTATCTTTTCCAGAAAATACTTAAAAACATCTTAAACGATTTTTTCAATGAATTTTCTCTCAAAACCGTCAACATAATTTCACAAAACAGAAAGTTAAAAAACAACCCTACAAAAAGAGACATTAATTCCATTAAAAACCTAAAACAAGACAAAAACATAAAAACTCTAAAAGCAGATAAAGGAAACGTTGTAGTCATAATGAACATGAATGAATGCATCCAAAAAATGAAGAACATCCTATAAGACACAAACAAATTTAAACCAGTACACACAAATCCAACAAAGACACATGAAACGCAATTAAATAAAATACTACTAAAAATGAAAAAAGCCAACACAATTTCACAAACACATTATTCCTACCTACGCAAAACCGACTCACGCACACCACAAATATACGGCATCCCCAAACCTCATAAACCAGATTGTCCATTACGACCAATAATGTCCACATATGAATCGTTTAATTACAATCTTGGTAAATACAAAGTATGGGCATTCTCCAAATATGTAACATCAGCCAGCTCATTAATCAAAGATTCTTTTAATTTCAAGTCTAATCTTAATCAACTTAATCATAAAGCCTTAATGATCAGTTTCGATGTTATATCCCTCTTTTCAGAAGTTCCAACCGCTAACGCCTGCAAGATAGCCTTGGAACTCTATATCCGAGACCCTAACCCAACTATAGATATTGCCAGCAGCCAATTAGCAACCCTCATAAAATTCACCACGATGAAGACAAACTTCATGTTCAACAACCACAACTATATACAAACAAATAGCCTAATCATGGATAACCCAGTATCACCAGTTCTAGCCAATATTTCTATGACATAATTTGAAACACAAACAATTAACACAGCATTACATCCACCACTACACTGGTACAGATATGTAGATGACACGGTTGCGGGATTCACATCTACACAACACACACTTAATTTTTTCAATCACATTAACGCTACACATCCCAACATCAACTTCACATGTGAACAAGAAGAAAGCAATCAAATATCATTTCTTAACCTCAAAGTTACAAGAACCGATACACAATTTTAAACAGGAATTCACCGCAAAATCACCCATACTGGACTATACATTCCTTGGGACCCAGCACATGAAACAAAACAAAAACTCAACATACTAAAAAACCAAATAAACACAGCCATAATTCTATGCTCACCAGATAAAATTAACAATGAATTAGACAAAATAAAACAATACTTCATCAACATCAATAAGCTTCCTCCACAAACCGTAGAAAACATTATACGCACACACCTAGACAGAAAGCAAAATCAACCAACAAAAGTAACTATATCTCACGAATTAAAAAAATAACGAAACCATATACTGCTGCATACCATATATTACCAACATCAGCAGAAAAGTAACCAACATTTAGCAAAAACTAGTAAAAAGTATGACATTCCAGTTAAAACCAAATTTATTCAAAAACAGGCACAAAACTAAGGTCTATACTTTGTAAAAACTACACTGACAAACACCACACCAACATTATTTATAAAATACAATGTGATAACTGCCACGACTTCTTTACTGAAGAAACAAGTATAAAAATGGAAACCAGATTCGCAGAACACAAAAAGTCACCTTGACACGTTTTTGAACACTACAAATTAAATAAACACAACATATCCATAGAAAACACCCATATACTAAATAAAGAAACAAGCATAAACAACGCAAAATTAAGGCAGCCTTACTTATACAACAACTGAAGCCCAAAATAAACCAATACAAAGGAACACCTTTATACCTATATTAAAAATAATATAATAAATAATAATAATAAAATAAATAATATAAAATTATATATTCAATTATATAAGCCAGCTCTCTACATTCCGACACTCAGTTACACATCCCCTTTCAAACATGTAGTCAGCTTCCGGTCAGTTACCTCTTCCTTTGTGAATTTGACGATGACTGAAGAAGGTCGAAACGTTGTTCGCTCCTCTAAGTAAAAAAATTTCTCAACCCAAACGAACCGTTTTTACATATATAAATTTATAAAATAACCGTTATTATAAACTGCATTATTATTTGTCTATTAAAATGCATTTGTATTGAGAAAGAAAACCGTTAGTATCAGTCTTGTTTGCATGTGTCATAAATGTGGTACATTTCTACATTTAATTAAATTCTAAATTTAAATTTAAATTTAACTCGGTTTGAGACTATTTGGAATCGTAACACATAACAATAATAAATCAAAGATTTGTCCGAGATTAATTACAGTATGTGACACTCTAGCCCGGCATGGCCAAGTGTGTTAAGGCGTTCGACTCGTAATCCGAGGATCGCGAGTTCGAATCTCGGTCGCACCAAACATGCTCGCCCTTTCAACTGTGGAGGCGTTATAATGTGATGGTCAATCCCACTATTCGTTGGTGAAAGAGTAGCCCAAGAGTTGGCGGTGGGTTGTAATGACTAGCTGCCTTCTCTCTAGTCTTACACTGCAAAATTAGGGACGGCTAGCGCAAATAGCCCTCGAGTAACATTGCGCAAAATTAAAAATACAAAAAAAACGTAACACTCTTAACACTTGTTTTGTAACATGTCACTCGAAAACAACTGAACTTAATTCTAGGTTTCTTGATGATGATCGAAACCCCTAGTATTTGTAAACGTAATTTACTAAATGATTAATGCGTATCCCCAATAGGCTATGATTCACACAAATAAATTAAACAACTAATCCTATTAATTACTGCTGAGATTTCCATAAATAAGTGACTTCGCTAAAGTTTGTTTTTTTTAACCATTTCTTTGCACTGAATGTTGTAAGAGCATAAAATTATTTAGTACACTAAATATATCCTACTGGTAATAAAAGGTGCTGAAACAAGTAGGTAATTTGTCGGATAAATACATTTTAAAATAATACTTCACTCTATCACCACCTCACAGCGAAATTTTCATGAATTACTTCTATTTCGTTATGGTTCTTTGACCTTTGCCAGAACCCTAATATTGAGGCTCATGTATTCTACAAATTGTGCTGAATGTGTATTTTGCACAGCTTAAACAGTAGAATGCTACTATATTATATTCTTCTATGGACAATACATCACAGCATTCGATATGAATTTATACCAAACATCGTTCTTCTTTAGAGAATTATTACCATACGTCTTCTTTAAACGTCCTAGAAGAGGACGTTATCTGATCTTTCTCCTGGAACAATATTTTTAATTGTTTTTTCTTTATACATTATTTTTTATTTTAAAGCCAAGTGTTATACTCTGTCCATTAAAAATATGTTATGCCTGGATTGCCATTACAGTGCCTTTACATTGCAGTGTTTGTCGTCTTCATTCTGCCTTTTACAGAAAGAAAATATTTACCAACATTTAAATCGAAGAGTACAGTTATCACGCACTTGTTTGAGAACTAAGTTGTTTTAAGTTGACGTTGACTTGAACAAAGCGAAGAAATACTATAGGTACTGTGATGTAATGAATAATGCATTTACTAACACGGTTTGAAATTCAAACATTACAACCTCCTGCTGATTACACGTGTCGCTGGCGCGTGGGATTAGCACGTTCGGAAAAGATCAATTACGCTATCATTTATCAGAATTTCGTCTCTCGTGCATTGCGAGATTTATCATAATCTATGAACAGAAAAATAATACGAAGTAAAGAGTAACAGGTTCAAAATATTTTTGTTTATTATTTGAAGTAGTTGTGTATTAATTCTGATTACACCTGGTACTTGTTAATTGAACAAAATACGGAATTGTTTGCTGTATTTACAATAGGAGAGGTTCAGTAAATTAAAACATAACTCCCTAAACATTGTTTTATTTTTCAAAATTCATTAATATTTAAATTTAATTCTTAAAACATTAACGACAGTAATGGTGATGAGTATCGTGTGCAAACGTGATGCCGCTGTTCGCAAACTCCTTTCTGTACACAAAGAGAGTTAATGTATGCTCTCATGATAAATAGAAAAACGGCTGGTACTTAAATTCCAAATCAGAATCAAAAGGTGAAATTCGGGTCTAACATATCTTTGACAGTCTGGGGTAACGCTACAAAATATATAACATATACAACAAATAAACCACCCAGTACATAGATTAATCAAATGGTTATGAGATAATACCCTATTTGATTGCCTTTCAAGGAAGCTCTACTAACTTAAGTACGACCTATTCACTTGGATGATATATGTGTGTGTGTGAGTGTTTCCAAGACCTAAATACGTGTAAAAAGTTTAATAATTATAAGAACAAGTAAATATTGATTTCCTTTAATTTTCATTCTTCTAAATTATATAAATATAAATTGTATTGTGGAGAAAATACGCTATTCCAAGAATAAATGACGTATTTTCATTAAAATAAATTATTATTTTAAAGATAAAGAACAGACAAGTAAACGGCACTGTCTGTGTACCACATTGGGAAATATTAAGTATCCAAATACGTTGTTGACTTCATTTTGGTAATACTGTATGCAACACTGTATACATCTTGAAACTGCTGTTTTAAGTCATGGCTAAAACAACTAATTCTATGAATAACATTTTATTATTGAAAGCGATAAGAATAAATGAAAACAGATAGATAGGCAAATAGATAGATAGAAGTCAAAGCAAATGAGATTAGAAGATACGGTGAAAAATCCTAAGCAATCTGTGTGTACGTAAGAGCTCGAGAAGATGTCAGAGAATATTTTCTGCTCGTCTAATTCTTTTGTTGTGTTTGACATTGATTTAATTTTTCAACGCCAAACATTGTTCACAAGTAAACCTGCGCCTGCGGGGGAGGATCAGAGATCCTAACAAATCCGACAAATGGAAAATCGTATTCACGAACGACGCTGGACTTCAATACCATGTTGTTACCGGACTTCTTACATCTGCCTTCTGTTAGCATGTATTGTAAGTTAGGTAAACATGGTTCAAATTAATCTTGTCTGACAAACTAAACTCAAACACAAATATTCTAAAAGACCTATAATGTTTATAGCATTGTTTTAGTGATATGCATTATTTTTAGAATAAAAGAGTTAGTATCTAAAAATGAATGCGTTCTTGAGTATAGCTGGTTTATAAAGATTAGAATGCATTGTTTCATCAGTAGAACACCCACATCTCACTAATATCTTACAAGTTTCGATCAGCTTAGAAGACTTAGTCTAATTTCAAATCTACATGAAAAGCTAATAATGCAGAAGAGTCTTTATAGTAGAAAAGTGATAACAAGAAAGTATAACTAATAACAATTGATACGTTAGAGTTATAATTTATAATGTTAATAACAGTAACATTAAATTGATTAATTGATTGATTATTTGGAATTAAGCACAAAGTTACACAATGGGACTCTATAAAACACAGAAACCATAGACACTAGTAGTTTGCTATATGTCTATCGTAGATTTAAAGTTCCTACAAGATATGACACCTGTATATCTTCTGTTAACTTCACTTTGATTTTCATTTTTATACATTTATCAGTGTATTTTTCAGTACGTAAGAGAAAAACATACAAACTTTTAGTTTGTATGTATGTGTTCTTAATAAAAACGAATAATCTGCCTTAAATCTAACATACGAAAATTGTTAAAATTTCTGTTATATCAACAGATGTGGTTCTTCATAAAAAAAATATACTCCGTATAAAATTTTGAAGAAGAGAAAATACTGGGTGGTCTGTTCATGACACCAGGGGTCATTATGATATGACGCTATCTAACCTTATACGTCCGCCCGCAGACTCGCGTCGTCGTGGGATGTCGTTATGTAAAACCCAGTTTTTCAAACCCTGTTCGAACTGTCGCCATGATGTTTGATAAACATTGACTGATCAACTAGACCATTTTGAACTTCATAGAATGGTTTGTTTAAAATCGCCATTTCATTGTTTTCTTCCTTTCAAGCACTCCACAGGCTAACCATTCACTTTGTATTCCTGTCGGTAACTTAATACTTAAAAAATATGTGTGTATATACATATACAAATTTAAGGAACAAAGTCTTTCCCATAGAAGCAAGAAGAAGAAAAAATAAACAAACTTGCAGCAACAAATAACACATGAGCACAAATTATATAATGGACCTTGCATTTATAGCGAAGCTACTAAGACAATATTTTGCTGTCCTTAATTTTGAACTACTGGTCTAAAGAACGGCTACCAGTCAGCTGCACTCTGTCATCTACGTTAATATATCTAATCTCACTATTACAGCTTAAAGTAGGGGGAACATTGGTGGTTGCGCAAAGATTCGAACCCGACTTGGCAGCTCCGAAAATCTAAGCTCTACAACGAGGAAACATAAAATATATATCCTAGATTTGGAGGTGTCTGCAGAAGTAGGATCCATATAGTGATGAGAATACATCGCTTATCAGACTTAATCTTCCTTCATTTTTTTCACTACTGTATTTGTTTTTATGTTTCAAATTTCCCGCAGAGCTTCATGAGGACTATCTACACTCTATCTATCCCTAATGTAACAGTATAAAACTAATAGGAAAGCAGATAGTCATCACCTCCCACCTCTAACTCTTAGACTACTCTTTTACCAACGAATAGTAGGATTGAAAGTCACATTATAACGCCCCCATAGCAGAAAGGGCGAGCATGTTTGGTGTGACGGGGATTCGAACCCTCGACCCTCAGATTAAGAGTTGAGCGCCCTAACTACCTGGCCATCTCAGGCTTCTCACAAACTAATAAAGTAAAGATGACTGTCACACACACATACACATATGTACACAGAACGATACGTAAATACATCTTTCCATCTATTTTTGTCCTCCACCGTTTATAAGAAGATAGATGTTAGATAAAATAAAGTGACGCATACTATTGGGTGTAATTAATAGAAACTTATCTCCTAGAGCTGGCAATGGGAAACATGCTCTACGAATTTTTTTTTTTTACAAAGTAAAACAAACAAAGTGATTTCTTATGGCCAGGTGGTTAAGGCACTCAACTCGCAATCTGGCGGTCATGGGTTTGTATTCCAATCCCACTAAGCATCCTTGTTTTTTTTAGTCAATCCTACTGTTCGCTGGCAATGGATGGTAATGACTAACTGCTATTCCTCTAGCTGCTTCATTAGGGACGGCTAGAGCAAATAGTCCCCGTGTAGTTTTGCGCGAAATAAAAACAAACCAAACATATGTAGAGCCTCAAAATCGAATTTTGTTTAAATTCCCTCGGTGGACTCAGCAGATATCTCGATGTGGCTTTGCTATAAGAAAACACATACGTACCCACATACGTTTAAGTCCAATTTTTACATTTTAGGCTTTATTTTGTTTTCTTAAAACAGGCATAATTTATATAAAATCACAATACTTCATTCAATTTTTTAAATGTTTATCACTTTGGCGAACGTACCTTTGTAAATGAAAATCGCACGTACGGTATCCCCTCCTCCAATAGCTCAGCGATAAGTCTACAAGCTTATTATGTTAAAAATCACGTTTCACTCCTTGTGATGGGCAAAGTACAAATATTCCATTCTGTATTAGGCCCGGCTTGGCCAAGCGTGTTTAGACGTGCGACTCGTAATCTGAGGGTCGCGGGTTCTCATCCCCGTCGCGCCAAACATGCTCGCCCTTTCAGCAGTGGGGGCGTTATAATGTTTAGGTCAATCCCACTATTCGTTGGTAAAAGAGTAGCCCAAGAGTTGGCGGTGAATGGTGATGACTAGCTGCCTTCCCTCTAGTCTTACACTGCTAAATTAGGGACGGCTAGCACAAATAGCCCTCGAGTAGCTTTGTGCGAAATTCAAAAACAAACAAACAAACAATTCTGTAGCTTGATGCTTAACAGCAACCAAATCAAATCTATCGCTCATAGCGTTTAATTTATTAAATTAAGTTTGTGTTCATTATAAGTGAGAGTTTATAGAAATCATCTGATTGAATTTAGGCTTCAAAAGTTTTAATATTTAGAATCTATGCGCTTTTCTAGATTTTGACCATAATCGATTTAATAAGTATCACTGTTTCAAGTTATACCCGTGACAACATGATTGTTACCAACATACCAAAAACTAGTTTATTGTTGTGATAGACGTTACAATATATATATATATATATATATATACAGATTTGATAAATCTTGCTAAATACCACTCTTTTAAGATACAAAAAATGTTATATTTGTTGTGTTTTTATGGCAAAGCTGCTAATGTTATATGTTATTATTCCTGATTTTGAGTTGTTGTCAATAGGAAAGGCAACCAGTCTACAGAACCCACCGCAAACTCTTAAACTACTATCCATGAATGAATAACGAAAATGACTGTGAATTTATAATGTCCTAATAGTTGAAAAGGCGAATATGTTCAATGTTAATGGCCTTAACCACAATGGTTGCTCTAGGCCTAAAATGTTATGAGTGTCATTGCTCAAAGACAAATGTAATACTGCGATTAATGGTACTAGGCGAAGATAAATCAAATGTTATATAGAATGTCTGCCTGAAAATATAAAAGTAAAATCATCACAATGTTACTCCTCCAAGTCAAATATAATATTGTATTAATTGTCCCCGTGTCAAAATAAAGCAATATTATGATGGATGTCAACGTGCCAATGTAATATCGTTTTGTGAGAGATATTCACATTCCAATGAAAACCATTATGACAATCTAAGTGTAATGCTGTAATAATTGCCACTATTCCAAAATAGATCTGTTATTGTGATTACTGCCACTATCCTCAGAGAAATCTATTATTGCGATAACTGCCATTATACCAAGATAAATGTATTATTGTGATAACTGCCACGATACCAACATAGGTATATTATTGTAATAAATCTCACTCTACAAACATAAATGTAACATTATGATGAATACCACTTTGTAAATTTAGATGTTAGATTGTTACAAATGTTATTATAACAAAACAAATGTAACATTGTGATGAATTTCACTGTTCCAAAATAGATATATTATTATATTAAATACCACTATACCAAGATAGAAGTATTATTGTAAAAATTTCCATAATATCAAAATATATATAAAGTTGTGATAAATATCACTATGTCAAAGTAGATATGATATTGCAATGAATGTTACTATGAACACTTTTCCTATGCAGCATTTATGTAGCGGATTAGCCTTTTGGCAGAATCTCTGATATTTGGAACTGACAATGAGTTCGAATGTGTGTGTTACATGTAATAACAATGCTAACTGGCTGCCTTTTCTTTGCTTAGTAGTTCAAACCTAGTGAGCTCGGCATGGCCAGGTGGTTAAGACATTCGACTCGTAATCCGACTCGAATCTCCGTCGCACCAAACATTCTCGCTCTTTCAGCCGTGGGGGCGCTATAATGTTACGGTCAATCCCACTATTCGTTAGTAAAAGAGTAGCCTAAGAGTTGGCGATGGTTGGTGATGACTAGCTGCCTTTCCTTTAGTCTTACACTACTAAATTAGAGACGGCTAGCACATATGGCTCTCGTGTTGCTTTGCGTGAAATTAAAAAAACAACAACAAACAATCAAAAATAAACAATCAAAGCTAGTGACGGCAGCAGATAGCCTTAATATCTTTGGTATGAAAATACAAATATAAAAATATTGTATATTTTACTCGGGCTAGTAAAAAATGTTCAAAATATTATGTCGTCGCGAATTATAATTATTGCACGACATTCCTCTTGTGTTTTTGAAAAATATAAAATTTATATAAAAGAGTCAAGCATTGATATTGATAGATTATACATACTTATTGTATTATTTCAACTTATGCACCAAGCACGTAAGCAAAGGGGGGTGAGGGAGCTCGGCCGAATCCCATATTTTTTATAGATATTACCATTTCCATTGAAACTGTAAATTATTTATGGAAAAGCATCCCAGAAAAATGCAGCATGCTAACATGTTATTTCAGTAGTGTATGCATAAACGTGTATGATAGTCAGTGATTGAAATAGCTAATATACAACTGTTGTACAGAGTTTTTTAAATTAATAATATAATTCAACTCTTAATAACTACTCTGCATAGAAACAGTACAGTACTTACTATATAATAAAACATACATATTTATGATAACTTAATCCTAGTTCTCCATACACTGTTGAAAGTGAATGATCATTTGTTAACTTTTCATTGGAGGTTTGTTGCGATTGTTTAAGTTGCATTTTATACAAAATTGCTTTCATATTTAATCTCATAGCATCTATTTTTTACAAATTTTCTGGAAGTCATGCCCTGATAGCATTAGCATTCTTCGCACAATGCATGTATTGGCTTTTGATCTCACAAATTAGAAGCCCCCTTTCAAACAACCTGTGAATATGATCCTGTACACATTTTAAGTATTACACTATGTAACAAAATGTTTACTTTGTCTTTTTCCTGGGAAAAAAGTGTTACTTCTTAATTGCTTATGCCTAAAGTAAATAAAGAAGACCTATTTTTTTTTCAAACTTTGCTTTTGTGACATGAGTAACGAAATTTTCAAATTTACCCATTTTTGGGTAAATTTTCTCGAACTTACAAAAATTTTCAAAAACTTTCTAGAATGTTGTAGAACTTACAAGAATTTTCAAGAACTTTCTAGAATGTTGTAGAACTTACGAAATTTTCAAGAACCTTTTAGAATTTTCTAGAACTTTCCATAGTAATATATATATATATATATAACGGGACTCACCACTTCAATTTAGTTCTAGCTGTCTAAGTGAACACATAGACCTATCTGATTTTATCAGAGATGGCATCAAGAAGCTTCAAGCATTCTCCAGACGCATTTTGCTATGTATGTGACCAATTTTTCAAAACAAGAGGAAAAAGGACTCTGTGACAGCATCTGCTAAAATGTGTGGAACCTACAAGGCATATTTCGGCATACCTGTCGGGGATCGAGACAAACTCTGGGCATCTCATTTTACCTGCGAGTACTGCAAAAAACTCTACAAGATAAGACAAACAATTCTTGCTTGCTTGAATAGTAAGATTTTATATTGTTGTGTTGAATTTCGCGCAAAGCTACTCGAGAGCTATCTACGCTAGCCGTCCCAAATTTAGTAGTATAAGACTAGAGGGAAGGCAGCTAGTCATCACCACCCACCACCAATTTTTGGGCTACTCTTTTATTAACGAATAGTGGGATTGACTGTCACATTATAACGCCCCCACGACTGAAAGGGCGAGCATGTTTGATGTGACTGGGAAAGATTTTATATTATACAAATTTTAGACCTTTTAAAACTTAAATGTCTTTTCTTAAAATTTCCAGTAGTATAGAAAAAATATTACGTATTAAATATTTTGCATGAACCTCTTACACATTAGTAGTGGATGAAATAAATTTATTCTTCATAATAACAATTTTATTTTGCTCATGGCAGGATGGTACACAGGGGAAAAGAGAGCCATGAAATTCGCTATTCCAAGAATTTGGCGTGAACCCTCTGACCACTCAAGCAATTGCTACTTCTGTATGGTGGACCATTACAAACGTCGGGCTGGCAAGAATGCATCTGATATTATGTATCGGGACTTTTTATCATCCATCGCCTCAGTGCCACACTGCCCTAAGCTCTCTGTACCCATTCCGCCAGAGAGAAAGCAGTCATTCTCAGAAGAGAGCGGCAAATCACAAAAGGAGGTGGACGTTTAAGACCCAGATTACAATTTCAGAGATGCAGCTGGTGAGAGAAATCCATACTACCCCAACCAAAGAGACCTCAATGACTTGACCAGAGATCTTGGTCTAACAAAGTCGAATGCCAAGCTTTTGACATCTAGGCTCAAGGATTGGGATTTGTTAGATGAAAGTGTGCAAGTCGCAAATCAGAGGAAACATCACCGATATTTTTCAAGCCTCATCACTCGTCAAGATGGGCTCTGCTTCGAGTTACAGTGCAATTCCAATACATTGGAATCCGCACAAACCGTAGCGCCTCTTCATTGATGCTTATCCAGAAGCTTCAAAGCTGTGCTGCTCCATAACGAAAATAAGTGTCCGTCTCTTCCCCTGGCTCGTTCGGTGCACCTCAAAGAAGAATACAACAGTGTCAAGACCTTGCTAGAAGCCTTGAAGTTTGATGAATATGACTGAGAGGTTATCGGAGACTTCAAATTGGTGGCATTCCTGATGAATCTCCAAGGAGCCTTTATCAAGTTTATCTGTTATCTTTGTCTTTGGGACAGCAGGAACACCGCAGTGCACTACAACAGGAAGCACTAGCCACAACGGACCGAGTTCTCTGTGGGGAGGCACAATGTCAAGTATGAGCCACTAAGCCACTAGTGAACCTCCAGAAGGTGTTGTTCCCACCATTTCACATAAAATTGGGTCTTATGAAACAATTTGTCACAGCTCTTGATAAGGAATCTGCAGCCTTCAAGCACCTTCGATACTTCTTCCCTAAGCTGTCTGAGGCAAAGGTCAAAATTGATGTCTTCGTTGGACCACAAATAAAGAAGATCCTGGAGTGCACAGAATTCCCCAAAGAGCTCAGTAGGAAGGAAAAAAGCTTGAGGAAGCTTTGTCGCAGTAGTTCGGGGCTTCTTGGCCAATCAGAAGGCCGAAAATGATGTAGAACTGGTTGAGGCTCTCTGGTGAAGAACTGCGGTAAAATGGGCTGCAGGATGTCCAGGAAAGTCCATATCCATATTCTTGATGCTCATCTTGATAAATTCAAGAAGAACATGAAAGCATATTCAGAGGAGCAAGGCGAGCGCTTCCATCAAGATATACTGGACTTTGAACGCCCAAGAAGCGTATAACGAAAACATGACGGGAGACTATATTTGGCGGCTTATACGTGAAGTGATTTACATTACAATCGCAAATCTCGAAAAATACTCACTTCTAAATACTTTTGTTCATTTTTGTATAACTTTAATATACATACATGTAAATATTGATTTATATCTGTTTTATTCAGATCTTATGTAAATGAAAATGTACAAATTTGCCCATTTTTACACAGAAAATAGGTTAATTTCTAAATTTCATTATCCAGGTCACAAGAGCAAAGTTTGAAGGGAATAATGGCCCTTTTTTGTACTTTTACAACATAAGCACATTAAGAAGTAACACATACTATCCAGGAACAAAATTTGTGTTACACAGTGTTATCTGAATAATCTGAAATATTAATAAAGTGTTACGTATTGTAATTTATTTCGAATGAGTTGAAATAATTTGATATATCAACTAGATATTATGAGTATGTGAAATCTACATATAAATCTACAAACCAAATAGATGGTTGTTTGTGTCTCAGCCTTTGCTTTTATCTGTGTCATAAGTTCCTTTGAATATTTATGTATAACATCAACTTTATATTAAGTTTACTATATAAACACTAATTTGAATTAAGAAGTTAATTAACTGTTAATATGTATGAAATGAACGGTATTTGCCAACAATATAGGAATTTGTGCGTATCATTTTTAACACAAATATATTTTAATATACAAATAAATGGATAATACAATTTATAATAATGACTATTACTAATAGTTATTACAAATGACAGTATATATACAAAAGGTCTACAGACTTACAGACAATACTGATTCTTATATCCGGTCTAGAACTGAACAGTTTATCGATGATCCAGGTCCACAAAGATCAAATTAATCCTGAGTTTATATTGTCACACCTCGCTTAAGTTAACGATGTCTTTCTTTGCTAGCCTCACACCGCTTAGAAGCTCACATTTTAGCGAAGAAGATGTTTAATTTCCTCGTAAAAATAATAACATCCGAAGAAATCCACTGAAGTTTAACAGTTTGTAATGTTCGAAATCTATAAACGCTTCTGGTTAAATTCTATAGCTTCGTAGACCTATAGCACATTGACTGTAACTGACCAATAATAACAATAATAATTTTTGTCTCTCGGCTAGCCATTTCTTTTACGAATGACGCGAGTTTGTAGAAATTTAAGCAATGTTTTAGTGCGCTTTCATAAAACAAATATTGTTGAGTGTCACTTTTAAGAATCTCCTACAAACTTAGAGAACAGGTAGGACTTGCGCAATACATTGTTAACAATATATGTCGCATGCAAAAGAGAAAACTATAACGAAATAAGCACAGGTACTAAAGTAAATGTATAACGATAAATCTGTTACAAAAGACACTACAAAATAAATTTTGATTCAAGATTAATGCAACTGTAATAAGTTCCTTTTATAATAATTGGAAAATATGATACACTGGTGAGTATGTCTGAAGATAGAGCTGCCATCTGTTGGAAACTTCGTCATACATATCTAAACTAACGAAAAATTTCTCGGTTTAGCGTTCTTGAAGAACATAAAAAATAAATCGAATATTATTTATTAATTGATTGAACAGTGGTAAGGGCGTTATGATACTTAGTAATATATTTGAAATATAAGGCTATTGAATAAGTTCTGTAATTTCAGCTGCGAGCGCATTATAAAGCGACAGTCTATCCCATTAATTGGTTCAAAACGCTGGGCAAATTCTTTGTGGAAATGTGGTGGTTGGCTCTATCTTTTGATCAGTTGGAATCTGTAGCATCGAACTTGATTATTTTGTCCGCGTACAATGTGAGCATAAACTACATATTAAACGCTGAATGAATCCCATGAAGGCGTAGTTGTTTAATTAATGACAAAGTCTGGATTTCTAGCAAAACAGACAGACACAATGATATTATGCATGGCACTGTGCCATATAGATGTAATGTGATTAATTTTGCTATATTGAATAGATGAACTAGTGTAACGACCGATGTTGTGCCAAACTGACGTAAATATGTAATGAATGACACTATATCAAATAGATGTAATGATGTGGTAAATGTCATTGTGTCATATGAATGCATTGATCTGATGAATCATATTGTGTCAAGTAGAGGTAGTGATGTAATGAAAGACACTGTATCAATGTAATGTTATGATGAATGACACTGTTGTAAACAGATGTAATGGTGTAACAATTGATACTGTGGCAAATTGACGTAATTATGTAATTAACGCCACAGTATCAAGTAGATGTAATGTATGATATGTACAACTGTAAATAGAATTTCCTCAACACACTGTGTTACCCTAGGAAAATGTATAAAATATTACGTAATGAAAACTACTTCGATTTTGATTTCGCTTTTTTAAAACTTACTCTGAACATTTTTTCATATAAATATTCACTAGACTCGATGT
The DNA here is from genome assembly GCF_004210375.1 of Tachypleus tridentatus. Lineage (NCBI taxonomy): Eukaryota > Metazoa > Arthropoda > Merostomata > Xiphosura > Limulidae > Tachypleus > Tachypleus tridentatus. The sequence goes on along the minus strand of NC_134827.1, from coordinate 6,804,935 downwards.
AGAATTTTTGTGTCAAATACCATGCTCTCTTTTTCTTTATATTAGGTGGGAAAAACTAATAAAGGAATATTCTTGTATAAATAAAGCTGTGTTCCAGGTGTAACTGGAAGTTTAAACAGGGATTCGTTTACAATACCTCCTCGAAGAGTGGGCCTTCATCTCAAAGCTGTCTTCACCTCGTATCTCAGGCTTTACTTTTGTCTCATTGAGTGTCATAAGTTCCTTGAAAACTCTAACACTACATGACACAGTCTCTAATATATTTCCGTTTCTGGACGAGGCTTTGTAAGCTTGAGATCGAGGTTTGTATGGTGCTGAGCAAAGTATTTCAAAAGAGCTTTCAATGCAAAGCTACCAAGCGATTTGTGTATAAAACGAACTTGAGTTTATAATGCTCAACATATTGAATTATGACAGTACTAAAAACATACTAAGAAAAAAGAGTTTAAAAAACACAACAGTGATATTTACAGCTACAATTTTTCGATAAATACTTCTTGTAGCGAAGTGAATGCATAATTATTAATAATATTTGAATCATGTTAAATATTAATAAGAAACACTTGTCTGAATTACTTTGTTTGATTTCTTCCTCTTGGTATAATATTATTTTTTTCCAAAATGTAAAGCATGATCTGTGGTTTGGCTGAAACTGTTTTCAGAATCTGTTAGGAGATTATAATCTAAGTACTTTAGATCTAAAAAATACAAGAACAAACTTTCATTGGTATAATGACATAGGTCGGCGAATACCTTTTATTAAAAATGAAAATTGAATTAGTGAATGATATCAAACGTTAATCCTTCATTACCACGAACAAAAGAGAAACAATGTTTTTTTTAACATCTTAAAGGACCGAATATATCAATTACAAATACTTTTTCACATCTCATATTCTTAGTTCTTGCTTTATTTAAGTAAAAATTAATTAAGAGTGTGCACTATACTCTCTCGAGTTCAGTAGATAATTCAAAAATAAGTATTAAGTTATGTATTAAGAACTAACAGAATTTTTTTTAATGTTAAACTAATGTCGCGAAACTACCCTGAAAGTATTTATTTAACGATCAATTTCATATTTTTTGTATATATAGAGATATAGTTTCGACTGATAAGTGGTTTGTTTTGAATTTCGCGCAAAGCTACAAGAGGACTCTCTGCACTAGCTGTCCATATGACCAGACGGAAGGCTGCCAGTCATCACCACCCATCGCCACCTCTTGGGCTACTCTTTTACCAACAAATAGTGGGATTGACCGTCACATTACAACGCACCCACGGCTGAAAGGGCGAGCATATTTGGTGTGACGAGGATTCGAACCCGCGACCATCAGATTAGGAGTCGAGTGCCTTAACCAACTGGCCATGCCGGGTCTCGACTTATGATAAAACTTGGTAGCAATTTGAAAAAAAGAATTTTTTTTCTTTATTTGTTTATTTCAGAGCTGTTTGCTGTTCACCTGCAACAACCAAAATCCGGATGTTAGTGTTGTAAATCCGTAAACTTACCGCTGGAACTCGGGGACATAATAATAATACATCACTAGAAGTTGGGAATTTGTTTTATATATATATATATATATTGATAAATGACAGCACTCTTGAAAAACATTTTAAAATTTTCTAAGGAAGAAAATGCAAGTTGAACGTAACAACAGTTAAGATTGTTTCGTTAAGAGTAAAGTCACATGCAATGCGGGAATCAAATCTCGGATTTTAACAGTGCAAGTTCGTAAACTTATCGCTGTCCCACGTCGGAACTGCAATCAAGATGACGTGAATGACATATAAAAATTAAATATACTTTATGTACCAAAGGCATAAGTAAAGACCTCGGGACATAGTAAAAGTCATACAAAGACAAAAAATATAAAATCCTATTATTAATAAAGTAAAAAACAAACATTCCTTTATCAAAAATAGTAAATATTCTGTGTATTAAAGAAAAAACAAAATTTAGCACGTAGACTTATTTACAAGCTAACAATAACAAAAATGGAAGAGACATAAATAGATATAAATGGAGAAATATCAATAACAGAAAATCGAAGTGTCTAGAAACTCACTCTGTAGGTTTCTTCATTTGTATGATACCTAGAGAAAACCAATAGCTAGCGGAAATGCGAGAACTTGGGTGTATAAAATTAATGGTTATATGGACTAACAATGAATAGCTGTCTATAATTTCGAATTCCACTGCAAACTCTTTGGTTACTCTCATCTAATCGAAGAGCAGAATTTAAGTATTACTTTTATAGTAATTCCAGCTTATATGAATTTTCTTATTGTAGTTAACAGTTACTATGCATTTTTATCTGAGTGTTTTCAACTATATCCATTGGTTTTGGCAATATCTAATCACTAGCAATATCCAGTTTCTCTAGCGACATCCAATGTCTCCAACGAAATCCTGTGTTTTTGGTGACATCCAGTTTTTCTTGCAATATCGAGTGTTTATTTTAATATTTGTTCACCGTATCAGCAATATCTCAATCATTACAGTATCATTTATAAGCTTCATTACCACCTACCTACAGAACAATATTTTCGAGTCTAAGGGTAAGGGTTTATAACAACACTTTTTATGTACCTCTTTGTATTCTGTTTAGAATTGAGTGGTAAAAATAGTATATTTTATCTTTCTTTATATACTTTCGTCCTTAAAACCTCTTTCTATACTCTTTTCTGAACACTCCTGATTGTATTTCATTCGAAATTAAAAGTTTCGAATAAAATGTTGTCAATTGGACTACTATCACGGTTTTGCCTCTTGCTGCATTAATTTTTTTGTTGGTGTTATTATCGGCCCGACACGACTTGACTTTTAATCTGAAGATTTTTGGTTCCAATCACCATCACACCAAAACGTGTTTGCCGTTTAAGCCGTGAGGACGTTATGATATGCGGGCAATCCCTCTATTAGTTGGAAAAAGAGTAGCCCAAAACTTGGTGGTGATCGTTAACTGCATTCCTTCTAGTTTTACACTGCTAAATTAGTGAGGACTAGCGCAAGTAGCCTTCGTGTAGCTTTGCACGAAATTTAAAATAAACAACCTTTTTTTTTGTAAAGACATGACCATGACGTTATTATTTAATTTTCAAAGAAGTCAGTTAAAGTTCTTGATTATGATCTATTGTTTTTACTTTCATGATATCAGTATTTTTTTTTTGCATTCGATCACATTTTTAAAATTTTACAGATATATTGTTGTTGTTTTTATTTCAGTACAGCTAATACTTACCTTCACTAATTTAAACTGCAGTAGTCATGTCGTTATTGGCTATGATGTCGTCATTTCGAAATCCCAAGATTATTTCTCATTATAATTTTTTTCAGGCACACTTTGCTACTGTAATAAAGGTAAAAAAACACAAAAACCGACATTTTTGGTACAATGAAAGTTAAAATATTTATTATTACTTAATGCTGACTAGTTTCGGTAACACAGTTACTATCATTGTGAGCTATTAGCCCGAATGATGGTAACCATGTTACCGAAGCTTGTAGGCTTTAAGTAATAAAGATTTTAATTACTGATGCTTTTAATTGTCGATTTTTTGTTTTTAACTCTTATTATTAATTCTAATTATTCACAATTTCCCTGTGCAAACAAGGTATCTTTATCCAATGTGTACATTTATAATAAGACTTTCACAAGTCATACACATAAAAAAAATTGAAAAGTCTGTAAATAATGTGTAGTGTAAATTGAATAAGGAAAAGAAGTACAGTTATACCCTTTCAGTTAGATTTATATTTTCATGAGTTTCTGGTTAAAGAATTTTAAGATTTTCAGAATGTTTTTATTCTCTGTTAGGATCCACCATATAAATGGTTATATACTCACAACGCATATATATTTAACAAATCCATTTTCACACTATTATGTTCTCGCTAAGTTTTAACATTCTGAAATAATCAATAGAGTTGTTTGTTCGTTTGTGAAATGACATCAATATATCTGTAGTAGTAACCACCAAGGGTGTTACATGAAAACAGTTTTTCATAAAAAGAAAGAAAAATATGACATCTGTTTGACAAGCCAACGTTACAAACTACTTTGATAATAGCTAGTGATGCTATAAAGAAACAAAGATAACAAAACGATATAGTATCCCTTAGCAACATTCTTTTTATGTACGTAATATAAAGAGCCATTCAAAAAGACAAAACACTTCTGTGAAATAAAACACCATTTTGCTATTGTTTTGCTTGAGTTTTCTTAAAAGCTTGATATTTCTTTTGATAATAGAACATACAATACAAAATGAAACCATTAGAGTTAAAACACGATAATCGACTTTGTTTAGAGGGGAAAAAAATATTATGAAACAGATTTATGTTTATAAGAAAGCAAAGAAACGAGCCACTGCAAAAAACTACTTCCTTTTAAGTTGACAGTACCATCTTACACAAAAAACTAAGTTGACAGTACCATCGTACACACAAGAAACTAATATTTCTTTCTAAGTTGACAGTACTGGCTTACACAAAAAACTAACATTGCCTTTTAGGTTGATAGTACCAATTTACACAAAAAAAACCAATATTTCTTTCTAAGTTGACAGTACTGGCTTACACAAAAAAACTAACATTGCCTTTTAGGTTGATAGTACCAATTTACACAAAAAAACAATATTTCTTTCTAAGTTGACAGTACTGGCTTACACAAAAAAACTAACATTGCCTTTTAAGTTGATTGTACCAATTTACACATAAAAACTAATATTTCCTTTTAACTTGACAGTATCAAGTTACACAAAAAACTAATTTTTCCTTTTAAGTTAACAGTACCATCTTACACAAAAACTAATATTTCGTTTCAAGATGACAATGCCACCTTATACAAAAAAACACTAATATTTGCTTTTAAGTTGACAGTACTATCTTACACCAAAAAACTAATATTTCCTTTTAAGTTGACAGTACCATTTTACTTAAACAAAAAACTAATACTTCATTTTAAGTCGACAGTACCATCTTATAGAAAAAAACAACAACTAATATTTTCTTTTAAGTCTATTGTATCATCTTACATTTTTCATCAATTTTGAAGTATGAGTTATGTCTTACAATCACCTATTTCCCAATAAATAATATTTTATGAAAAACACAGATGTTTCCTATAAAGGCATCTCATATAAAACCACTTCATTTTACGGGTAGATTTTGAATTTCAAAATATTTTTTTATGTTGAATTTAAGATACTTGGGCCAATACACTGTTTATTGATACATTTTTCGATTTAATATTTCAGTCACAGCAAAACCTGAAGGCACGAACGTTGATTCTAGAAAGTGGTTTATAAACATTGAACATTTTCTTAAGATGAAATAATCAGCAAGTTTACAGAATGTAAAAATTGGTTTTGATATTCTAAATTGAAAATCAAAAACATAAAATTTATTTATAAGTATTGCTTTATTATTTAGCAGTGTATTATAATAAATCGGGATAACATAGGAATGCTGCTTTTACTGAAGCTAGATCTGTGGATACTTAATATATATTAGAGCATTGAGGTCAATGATATACTAACTGGGTTGTCAGATTTGAATACCCAAGTAGGCACCGCCCATCATGAAATAAAAATACTTCCATTAATATTATCATTAATACGTCCTGCAACATTTGGTGAATCCCGTAATAAATATGTAAGCTTGAAAGTGTAAAAAGATATATATAATTGAAAGCGAAGCGAAACTTCAATCTTTGAAGTGAGTTACCTACAACAAACATAACTGAAGCAGTATTTGTTTATTGCTTTTTCATAAAGAGTTTAAGGAAATTTCTTGAATGTTAGGCATTTTGCATATATTAAATGAGAGTAACCAACTTTTCTTATTATAAAACCCATATGTCACACAAGTATTTTTCATGTTTCACTCAATTATTCATTAAATCCTCCATACATGCTTACAACTTATTTTACACTCTCAAACTCAAACTAATTGTGTTTCATAAAACTATCTCTAACCTTAAAGTTCTAGAGCTTGGTGAAAAACTGCACCTATCTTACTATTTCACAGCCCCCCCGCTAGTATAGCGGTAAGTCTACGGATTTACAACGCTAAAATCAGGGGCTTGATTCCCCTCGGTGGACTCAGCAGATAGCCCGATGTGGCTTTGCTATAAGAAAACACACACACACATTCTTTCACAGTTACAAATAAGATCTATTTATCACTTGGTGAAGCTTTATTTGTTTGTTGTTAAGCGCAAAGCTACTCAACGGGACCGCTGTATTGTGCCCATCACGGGTATCAAAACCCGGTTTTTAGCGTTATATCTCTTTAGTCTTAAAGCAAAGCCACTAGATGCTTTATATAGTTTCGTCTGTTCTCTTGTAATTATTTTCCTTGATTGTTCGTACATTGAGGTTATTCACAAAACTACTCAAAGGTATTTTTGTTAACTGTTCCTGATTTTTAACTAACAGACTAAACGGAAGGCAATTAACTTACAGCATTCACTGGCAATTATTGAACCAGACTATTAGAATAGTGAGATTTGACCATTACTCTTATAATGCATTCATGATTCTAAAAAGCAAAAAGATATTTTGTGGCCAACAAGCTGCGGACCATGAACTTTCAGATCCACGCTTAGAGCACACAATCCAATAACTAACATTTTCTATTGATAACATGTAATTAATTCGTGTATGTTTAAACATAGTCAGTTTTAATCTTAACTTAATCCAAATGTAATCAACAATATGTTACGAACGATTTGTAGTTAGTTCGTTTTTGTAGAAAAGCAAGGTTTATGACGTATATTTAATCAAACTCTGTCTAATAACATGTTATAAATCATGTGCACTTAATCCATACCTGTCTGAAAAATACCTTATTGGATCCACAGCGTTAGCTAACCATGAAGTCACCGAGATTTAGACCCTGATTTAAATTTGAAATTAAATACTGCTAAAAAAACCCAGTTTGCTTTATTTAAATTGTTTTATCATCTCGTTACAGATGCCAAAAGGTGAGGTGCTGTATAAAACTTTCTTTTAATAGCAATCTAATTTACAAAAATGTATACATTCTTAAAAAGATTTTGTTTATTTGTTTTTGAATTTCGCGCATAGCTATATGAGGGCTATCTGTGCTAGCCGCCTCCAATTTAGCAGTGTAAAACTAGAAAGAAGGTATCTAATCATAACCACCCACCGCCAACTCTTGAGCAATTTTTTTTACAGATGAACAGTGGAATTCACCGTCACATTATAAAGTCCCCACAGCTGAAAGGGCGAGCATGTTTCGTGTGACATGGATTCGAATCCGCAACCCCCAGATTACCAGTTAAGTGCCCTAACCATGTGGCCATGCTGAGCCTAGAGACAAGTCAACGCTACTTGAGCTACGGGCTGACAATAGCGTTGCAAGAGAACACCACAAACAGAGAAAAGCAAGACAGTTAGAAACTCCTCTATTGTGTAAATAAATATATGAATCACTGTTATTCACCAAAAAGTCAATCACTGATTTTTTTTAAAGATCAGTCCCATCAAACCACCTTTACAGGTGTTTTTGAAACGAATACCGTATATCTATAACATTCACTTTATAAACTAATGCAATTTTCCTCCGTTCCTTCTTCACATCTTTATAAACATTAATATTCTAAAATCCAGAACTTGTATTTGTGGTTTCACATTTAGTATTCTCAACGTTAACGGTATCTTATACGACACGTGACCTAAACATACCAAGATAGATATTTCAAGTTTGTCATATAATAATTTCTAATGTAAAATTCTTAACCCGAAGTAAGATAATTAGTCAACATTATTCGCCACCTACCTTGGCTCAAATATTTGTATACATTTTGTAACAAATAAGATCATCATTATTAACATAGAATACAAATAATCTTAGCACTGTCAAACTGAGAAATGTATTGAATATCTACATATGTAAGTTGTATGATGAGACAGGTTCTATAGAGATCGTAAACAATTTAGTAAACACTAATCTTTATCAGACACTTACAGAAAGATGTTAAATCTGGCATTTCACTTAACTCGGCAAAACGTTACTAAAATTCTATAATAATAAAATATAACTTCAAATTATTATAACTAGCATCCGTAACCTTATATCAGCTCATATTAGATATTCAGTACTTTATTTGTCCTCTTCGTATTCTAACAACCACCGCAAGACTACGTGGAATGTTGTCAATGTGGTTATTGATGTAATCCACTGTGATCGCATCCCAACTTGTCCCTAGATTGTACTGCAACTCAGCTGCAGTAACTGATTTATGGCCGTGATTAGTAATTTTCGTGCTTAGTTTTCAAAAATTCTCAATGAGATTACAATCTAGAGAATTTGATGGTCATGGCAATCTTGTAACCATCTACTGTTCGAAATAATTCCGTATAATATGTGCACTGTGACCAGTAGTATTGTCAAACCTCGTCCTAGTATAAGGCAGAAATGTAGTTCCCCCTGTGACACCTGTAAAAGGCGCCATTAAAGTTTCCCTGAAGGATATGAAGAGCAGGTTTCCACCATGACAAAAAGCTATCAAAATTGTACTACACCACCTCATGTGGGAAAGGCAGTCTTCCCTCATATGTTTTCGAAGCAAGCGACTAACAAAAATCCTACCACCTACTTTGACAAGCCAGAAACAGAACTCATATGAAAAGATGGACATGTCGCTAGTATTTTAATTATAAGTTTTCATGCTTTTTGCCCAAGTATCATAGTTACGTCCCTGAATTCTGGTTAATATCGGTTTACATATAGCCCTTGCAAAATAACCTTGTTTGATCAGTATTATATTCGCTGTACTTCTGGACATCCTGGAATGAACGTGCTCGGGCCATTCCTGTCGTGAAGTATTGTTAACTTCTTTCGACCTTGAGGTGTTGATGTGAAAAAAACTTGGTCATCTCGAGCAGTAGTTTACGACGTCTACCAGTATACTTTCCTGGAACATCGTTACATGTAGTCCGATGACGTTTCAGGATTCTTGATAAAGTTCACTGAGGTATCCTACTGTTCTTGCATTTGTGAACAGTAGAACAATTTAACGCCCTATAACTTCTAGCAAGTAACAAGACATGACTCTGCACCAAGTCAGAGAAATTGTATGAACAAAACTTTGATTTATTTCGAAAAATATTACATAAAAATATGACTTTTTATGCAAAACAAATACTCAAAACAACCTATACAGACTACAATAACAACTCGTACGTGTTTGTCGGATCATATGTTGCCTCCTCTGTTACTACTCGGACGTTTGTCTAATAACTTCTCCATGCATATAGACAATAACATAAATATAGAACAGTATGCAAACATATGGCTAAAACTATATGAGGCCGGCCACTCTTATTCGATTGACTGTAACAGATAAAATGCAATACGTTTTCAGTGACATGTTTCGATTCAAACATTAAACTTTTCAGTATACAACCCAGCATGCTAATCTCTAGGCCACTCGTGGCCTCTTTTCTCTATACGTCGATAACTCAACAATAAACTTGATGAATTAAAGCCCTAGAATTGTGAGATTTCAATCTAAATCTTAAGAACATTTATATATTCGCCAAATATTTGTCACGGATTTGTTTATTTGACAAAGTGAGTTCAAGAAACTGTTTAGCATTTTTTTTCGCTGTCTATGCTAATGTATATGTTGCTTCAAAGGGAGAATTGCGGAATTTTTGACGGAAGGTTATTGAATTATGGATAGTTTTGACAACCGATATGAAAACTTTCGATGCATAAAACATGTAAACGAAAATAAAGAACATGAAGTTAGTGTTCGTTTTAGACCCGAGGAAGGTTTGCCATACCGCAATATTCTGGAAATGAAAAAAAAACAATCTATTTCGGGTTTCTAAAAAAGAGTGGATAATGTACGATAACAATTGTACATTTTTTATTTGTTTACTGTAATCCTATAGATATGATCTAACTTGTAAAGCAGTAGCTTATTCCACATATTTCAGAAGACGAGTTGCAATAAGCAGCAACTATTTATAACAGAATATTATAAAAAATAAAACTAAAGACGAATCGCTTGGTAATTACAGACTACGGGTGGTGAAGAAAATAACATATATCTATGGAGGTATAATAGCTAACACTACAACAAGCACGATCGAAATAGCTGTAAGGGAGAAAATATGGCCAAAACGTTTGCTATTTAGTCCAAATGTGACCACATTCTTAGCTATTAAAATATTATTCTAATTTTGATCAAATCGGACTATTAGAGTAAAAGTTTCTAAAACATTTTATTAGAAAAAAATTATAAAATGATAAGTCATCTGTTGTTTTATCAATAAGTCACCTCTGGTAATATGAATTGACAGCTTGCATTTCTTTGCATATGTATAAAGTAAACTAATTGTGTTTCATAAAACTATCTCTAACCTTAAAGTTCTAGAGCTTGGTGAAAAACTGCACCTATCTTACTATTTCACAGTCGAACAGTAGTAGAACGGTAAGTCTAGGGATTTACAACGCTAAAATCAGGGAATCGATTCCCCTCGGTGGGATCAGCAGATAGCCCGATGTGGCTTTGCTATAAGAAAACACACACACATTCTTTCGTAGTTACAAATAAGATCTATTTATCACTTGGTGAAGCTTTATTTGTTTGTTGTTAAGCGCAAAGCTACTCAACGGGACCTCTGTATTGTGCCCATCACGGGTATCAAAACCCGGTTTTTAGCGTTATATCTCTTTAGTCTTAAAGCAAAACCACTAGATGCTCTTTGTAGTACCGTCTGTTCTCTAGTAATTATTTTCCTTGATTGTTCGTACATTGAGGTTATTCACAAAACTACTCAAAGGTATTTTTGTTAACTGTTCCTGATTTTTAACTAACAGACTAAACGGAAGGCAACTAGCCTACAGCATTCACTGCCAATTATTACAGATGCCAAAAGGTGAGGTGCTGTGGAGTGACTGATATGAAAAGGTAAGCAATGTGTAAGTCTGTGGTGAGATGCTGTGGAATGATTGTTTTGGAAAAGGTATATAATGTGTAAGTCTGTGGTGAGATGCTGTGGAATGATTGCTTTGGAAAAGGTAAGCAATGTGTAAGTCTGTGGTGAGATGCTATGGAATGATTGCTTTGTAAAAGGTATATAATGTGTAAGTCTGGCCCTGTTATGTTTCTAAGTGAAGAACAATATTTTAAGAACTGGATGGGTATTGTTTTAGTTGATTTGTTGTGTTTAGATTTGCTACCCAAGAGAGGGGGCGCACATGAGACACACCTACCTGTGGTACCTCAATATGTCTAGAAGTGTGGTCCTTCTAACTTGGAAATGGTGATATAAATACATTTTTAAGAGTGCTGCCTCTAGAATTCTGAGAAAGACCAAGAACACAAAATTTAATTTAAAATTCGTATTCCACGACCCCGAAATAAACCATCATCTATACCCTCCAGAATTTCTGGATGACCTTTAGCCAGTTTGGTATGATAGTTGCGTCTGAGACCGCAGGTCAGTTTATACTAACTTCAAAACTGTAGAAGGAGTTCGAAAATAAACAAACTAAACTCTCACACACAACATTAGTCAGTGTAGAAAATAACTCATAGTTCATAGTTTAGGCATACTTGGTGGCCTTTTAATTATTTCGCTACGCATGAAACAAAGAGCTTCATTTAGTTTAGCTTAAATACACCAGACCAAAGTAAAAACCCCGCGGACTTTTGATTAACTCACTTTTCCACCTCCTTTAAGTGTTACATAAGTCGAGCGAGCAAGCATCACATAGTGCCGGTTTGGTTTTAAATTTTGCGCAAAGCTACACGAGAGCTATCTGCGATAGCCGTCCCTAATTTAGCAGTATAAGGCTAGAGGGAAGGCAGCTAGTCATCACCACTCACCGCCAACTCTTGGTATACTCTTTTACCAACAACTAGTGGGATTGACTTTATAACGTTCCCACGGCTTGAAAGGGTGAGCATGTTTGGTGTGATAGGGATTCGAACAAGCGCCCCTCAAATTACTAGTTGAGTGCCTTAACCACCTGGCCATACCGGGCTCACATAATGTCTATAGTTTGTAAAGATGTTAGTAAATAAAGCTAGAGAGATGGATAATGAATCGAAATAATTATTATCTACCAATAATAAGTCGACATTAGTAAATTTTAATTCCACTGTCTTTGCTTTACTCTATTATAAGGTACTCTGTCAGTAATAGAAAACAAATATATTTCTTGAAACACACTACGAGCGAAGTACCAAAAAAAACTTAGCCATTTCGTTTGACCTTTTTATTTAGGAGAGGTAGTAACTTGATAGCAATCTGTTTTTTAGATTATCGCAAAATAAGATGGTACTTTTGATTTTATCCCGAAATATTTGATACTTTTGTAAATGCTTTAGACTGTTTTGCTTTCTCATGCTATCCTATTAGTTTAGATGAGTTTGTGATATCAAGAAACATCTATACTTAACAACTACGTACTAACAACAATACAAGATGTCCAAGAAAAAATAACATGATATTCCTGTTCATCGAAGCTATATTGCAAACCATCCACTATATTCTATAGACGCCTATAATCCCATACAGAGTTCTTCAAAGATGAAAAGACATTCATCATATCTTTACTTGCAACAAGTAGCACACTTCTTTTAGTCAGAGCTTCAACAATCTCGCTACAGCTGTCTACTAATGAAACGAGGAACAGTCACTGGAAGACTTCCTTCTCCACATGTCCATTCCCACAGTTTTCATTTTAGATGCAATTACATACTTGTTATAAAGTTTGATTCTTTTTATTTCAATTTATCTTTCTGGGAAAGTAGGATCAAACTGTTGTTTAAACGTAAGTTAATTCCTTAAAAAGTTATTTAGCTCAGAAAGCAATTTCTCAAACAATGTAACTAATCTATAGGCAATTTTATCTATTCCTGCAGAATACATTAAGAACTACTATGTCTTAAACGAAATTTCTTTTAAGCAAAGACTGATATTTCTTTGGTGTTGTTTTTGCATCAATTATATTTTTTGCTTTGCTACTTCGGCTAAAATAATTTATAAATTATCTGAGCAGAACAATGTAAGCTTGATTAGCAAATCAAGATAAAAGATGGCCTTGCAAATGTGTATTAGATAAATACTTCGTGTTTTCTCTATAGATTTGTGACGAAAATAAGCAAGTTTCCTGTACAATATAGAAAGGTGTTGAGGAGGTTTGTAACCTATTCCAGCAACAACTCACACGTACCCTAGTATTTCACGGAGATGCAGGAATTGTCCTTCATGTGTTAATATATAGTGTGGTTATAAAGTCAGTATATATACTTGAAACAGTCTATAAAATTAACCCTGTAATATTAATGTTTGATGTATCATACATTCATAATGAATCACCAGCAGTGAATTCTGTTGATTCCTTGTGATGGCACTAGATGACGCAAAAGCAGCAACTGTTCTACTTCTACCAACATCATGTTTCGACTACTGCATCCAGTTCTAACTCACTTGGCTCAATCCTCACCACTTCTATCATATTTGACAATAAGCACCTGACATATACAATTTATTACCATGTATTACACATATTTTATTTTCATCCATCAACGACTAACAGCCACGTAAAAATGACAACAAATCAACATCATAAAAAATTAACTGTGGCAAATACAACTTATACTCTTGGTACAAAAACAACTTAAAGATCTTAAAAACTAGCTAATTTCAAATGTTCCACTATAGCTTCAAACTTTCGAAATTTTCTTCACAATGACATAGTTTTTCATTCTAAGACACACTAAAAAACTTAAGCAAAACTAAAAGTTTAAAAGTAACTTTAATATTGGAAGCAGCTAACTGTAAAACAATAGTTTCTTTAAATTTATTGCATTCACGTACAAGTTTTCTTTGGACACTCTTATAACCAGAAATAATGGGTTAATTTCATATAGTGTATGAATATGCTGTTTAGTAAAATAAAACAACCAGTGAACAAACTCCAATTATTATACATCTTTGACCTAAGTTTATCTCATAAAAAAGACAGTCCTTGTACATCGTCGGTTACCATACAGTCTACTTGGTCATGCAAATAAATGTACATTGTTATTCCACGATTGAATATTCTACGTTCTCTTGAATTTTTACAGTATTTATAATTTCAACTTATGGACTGTTAAGTGCAGTGAAGTAACTAGTGGGTCACTTAATAAGAAATAGCAATGAGTGGGCTATTTAGTATCAGGTTGTCCAGAAATAAATGTCATTTTTGAACTACTAAGTTTGGAAAAGCATAAACCAGTGATGTAAAACATTCTTTAATCAAAGTAAGTACCATTTGCTTCAACACACTTTTGCTAACGTGTAACAATACTGATGTAGAAATAAGAGTTTCTATGGACAATGAACTCCCTGAAAACTTTTTCTGCAGCTGCGTGGTTTTGAAAGCATTTATTGTTTAAAAAATGATCAAAGTACTGAAAAAATGAAAATCTGTGGGGGAAAGGTCTTGGGAATAAGATAAATGAGGCAGAACCTCGATTCCCAATTCGTTCAATTTTTGGAACGTCATCCTTGACAGATCTTATAACACTGATTTTGTTGATCTTCAGTCAGCTCATGCGGAACCCACTTATTCAACTTTTTCATCTTTCCAATCGCACTCAGGTGGTTGATAATGCTTGATCTGCTTATGTCTAGTTTTTCCGCAAGCTCACGTATTGTTGTGCGAGGGTCTGTCTCAACTGCTTCCCTTAATGTGTTTTCATCTAAAAATGGCTTCCTTCCACGACCTTCGTGGTCTTTAAGACTTTCATCATCATGTCAAAACCTTTGGAATCAAGGCTGAAGTGTATATTCAGTAACATATCTATAACCAAATGCCTGGTTCATGTTCCGCGTGGTTTTTCGTCCAAGTTTAAAGTCGTACAGGAAAATCAGACGAAAGACCTTCTTGTCCATGTTGCCTTGGGGTTGCGAAACTTACTCTGAGTAGAGTTGAAACTGCAGACACTTAAGATAACTTGTAAACGACAAACGGTAGATTATTAAACCAGCCAACCAAGAATAAGTTGCTCAATATTTAGCTTCCAAATGTCATCGTTAGAATTCCGACATTTATTTCTGAACAATCTAATACAATGTGGTATCTGGTAAGCTGTTCAGTACAACGTAATAACAGGTGGTCTGTTCAATAAAATATAGCAACTACTGGGCTCTTTAGTAAAATGTAGCAACTGATAAACTTTAAAAGGTCTGAAATGTACACGCTGCTACGATCAGTATTCAACAACAAAATCCAATTATTTTTGTTCAAAAATAACAACAGTCAGTACTAAATTCAACAGCTACCAAAGCACAGTTCATAATTAATAAGCACGTGCTTGGCCAGGACTTCACACTAATAAGCCATAAATATCAATATTATTTCAAATAATGGAATAAAAAAAAGAGTCAGAGAGAAAAACCTAACTCCAAATAAATACTGCAAACAGAATGTTACAAAAATACCTTTCAACAATATCGAGTGAATTACAGCAATAATTTACTAATCACTAACTCACTACCTCATGACTTTCTCTCTCTCTTAGTGAAGCTTTTGATAGGGTATTTATCCACTGATTTGGTCACGAGAGTATACATCATGTGATCATGAATTTACAAAAACTAAATTCGTTTTCTTACTCTCGCCACTTTTACACTGCATGTATTCGCAGTTGTTATTGTAAGACTGAAAGTACATAACACAATTTGTAAAATATAACATAAGAGTGGTTAGCTGCTTTTTTACCAATGAACAGTTGGATTAAGCGTCACATTATAACGCTCCTACAGCTGAAAGGGTAAGCATGTTTGATGAGATGGGGATTCAAACCCACAATCCTAAGATTGTGAATCGAGCATCTTAGCCACCAGGCCATGCCGGACCTCCCAAAATAGTGACCACATGCTATTGCTTATGCGGTCTTCTTAAAGCGACTTGGTTAATGTAATGAGAAACTGTTTTATTTTCACTATGTTGTGTGTTTTCTCATAGCAAAGCTATAACGGGTTATCTCTAGACCTTAGCTTTGTAAATCCAAGGACTTTACGTTGTCCCACCGTTAGACTATTTTCAATAAAATAAAATTCAGTGACCAATATTCTGCTACTCCATGTGCGAAATGAAGTAAAAACTTGTAAGTTATCTTCTTATATTTTACGAATAACAATATGTATACGTTTTTAATAGTAAATATTTCGCTACTTATTTCCCTAGTAGGATTTATTACCATAGCTAGACTTTCTAACAAGCCAATATTTTACTTAATTAATTTTTTCTACTTTTTAAAATTTTAAAATATTTCAAAGAAAGTTATTGTCTTAGCCTCCTGATGGACTATTTGCGCTCTATTCATCGTGGAGAACCGAACTCAACTCCAATTTTTGACGTAGGAATGTTTTTGAGAAATAACCATCTAAGTGGAACTATTCGATTACAATTTATTACACATAATGAGTACATTTGTCGTGTTACTTCAATGTTTATAAATTTTATATTTTTCTCAAATGAAATACATTCTTATAGCCTAAAATATACCACCATTTATAAATTCCTATCCTAAAACAAAACATATAATATTTATTTTTAAAGGCTGATTCTTAGTTCCTCTTCTATCGGTTTTTTCCATGACGTTTTTTGACTTCAGAACGAATACCTAAAATAAAAATTAATTATTAAATAACAGCTATATATATATATATATATTAATAAAGACATTTGAATATTAGATATACAAAACTCTGTAGTAAGCCAAAAGAGAAAACATTTTTGGTACTTCACAGACAGACATTAATGCATTTTTACTCAGCTAACAAAAGAGTATTCGTATGTATAAACATTACTATAGACATCCATTCTAAAACGTTTTATTTTTAAAATTAAGAACTTGATGAAATTTGGTGAATAGATGCCAACTGCCTGTTGTAGAAATACAAGTATAGAGGGTGTCGTTTCGTGGGTCCGGATTTTGTGTTACAAGTTCATAAATTTACAATTGATTCTCCGGAGAATCAATTTTATAGGCGGAAAAGTTGAACATAGATGTAAATTTACGCAAATTACACGAAATAAAACAAATGTTCAAGAAATAACTAAAAGTAACTAAGTATAATGCAAGCAAGCATAGGGGAAAAGAAGACCAGAAACTACATAATCATATCAAACTGTACGTATTAAACTTACTGGATAACAAGTTTTTCACACATCCACAAAAAAGTAATAATTTATCGAAAATGTGAAAGAAAATCAGTTTTTGGAAAAAACATCATAGTTATATTTATATGGCTATGTTCGCAAAATATGTAAACAGAGATTCAGTATGGTGATGTGGGTCTTCAGCTAACGTTCTGCACACTGCTGCTTTTTACGAAAATAAATTCAGAAAAAATAACAATGTTCAAGTGTTCCTTCTCTTACCTGAAATATTTGCAAAACTATCCTAGCGTTAAAACTAGAAAACAACTAACCTTGTTAGTAGTTTTCTAGTTTTAATGTAGCACTAACAGAAAACTTTAGAGTAATTCTATAAATAGAATATTAGAGAATTCGTACAGAAACCTTAGGAAATACTGAATAAAGTGTGTAACCAAATGCACCTTCATGCGAGTGCCTCAATTTGCATGCGCTCTGTCAGTAGAAATTTAAAATCGCTTACGTTTTCTTACTGGAAGAAAAATGTCTCTTAAATAAAACCTAGCATAATGTGACTAAATTACTCCTAAAAAGTACTTATCGCATTCATGTATTGCATGACGCAAAAGTGGTAGATTTTAGCCTACAAAACTGTAAGGAAGGTTAAGGTCTTATATTTTCAAACCATAATGCAATTTTCTAATGTTTTAACCAAATATTAGAAATAGTGTTTAAGTGGGGCCAACATTGCTTTAAAACAATTTAATGTTAGAGTGTGTTTCAATAGTAATGTAAAAAACCTTAATCTTGTTGAAACCGACACGACCTGCCATACAAACAAAGTTTGTTTGTTTTTCCCATTTGTTATTTATACATTTTTGTGTTCTTTTTTCACAAAGTTATGTTTTAATGACCACAAGCAAACTTCAGATTTATTAATAAATATCAAAATATCAAGATAACAACCAAGTAACGTGGACTAGAACAAAGTTTAGTAGGTCCATAGAAATTATTATAAAATCTTAGATAAAGCAATTAATTAAGCACAGTCTCATTATTTCAGCGATGTGTGAGATATACTAGTATTGCTTTCGTTTTAGAATGAATATTTCACGTTCACTTGAATTTTTCAAATCGTTTCATGAATGTGCGCGCGCACGCACACACATTTTACAATAGAGAACTGATACTTGTTAGTACTCTAGTTAGTCCTCATTATTGATTGATTACATTAAATATTGTTGAACTCTCTCAAATAATATATATGTACAGAGAGTACTATGCGACCTAACATAACTAGCTGAGCGTACCCGCCAAGAAAGCCCATATTTGTTTAAAAAATGTTAGATAATGTCCCTTTTGCTTCTTTCTTTTGTTGCTAAATCTCTAATGACCTCATTATAGATACTAATTATAAACCCTATTTTCAGGAAGGTAATAATTTACTCATTAGAATAACTTATTTCTTGTGCCTTTAAATTCAAATTTAAAATTATATAAAGAAGTGTCCTATTATAATAAAATGTGCCCTATTTCAGGGATTTTTGTTATCCCCTCTTCTTGGGCAAAAGTGCTAAAAAAAAACAGTCCTTGTACGTCGTCAGTTACCATATATAAAATTACGGTAATCGAGTCAGCCAACTCTATGTGTGGGATGCTAACACGTACTTACATATCCACAACTAATGGATCGTCTTTAAAGTAAGTAGTACAGAAATGAAAGCATCCGTGTACAAAAGTTATGAGAGTGCCTGGAGACTATCTATGTCCTCGTTATTTTAACTTGTGGAATAGTTGTCACACAGATAACGCATACACTCTAAAATAGATAACTCTTACTAATGGGATTGACCGTCACTTATAACGCCTCACGGCTGAAAGGGCGAGCATGTTTGATGTGACAGGGATTCGAACCCGCAACTGTCAGATTATGTTTCAAGTATCTAGGCCTTAAAATTAAGAACGGCAATGACTGATAAAGACTCACAACGCTAGAAACCAAGTTTCGATACCCGTGATGAACAAAGCACAGGTAGCCTATTGTGTAGCTTTGTGTTGAACCACAAACAAACAACAGCTTTGCGTGAAATTCAACAATAAATAAACAATAAAAAGTTATTACTGAAATTTTAAATTTACATTAAAACTACAATATTAAAGAAAATGTTCTGAAAGTAAGCTCTGATAAAACCCTGATTTTTAACTTTAGGTTACATATTTTAAGATGAAAGTTTATTTTATACTTTCGATCTGTAATATTTAGGTACAACGACGTCTGACAGATAAGTTGGAAACTATTCAGAAAACCATATTCAAAAACTTTACAGAAAAGGAAAGACGCAAAAACAATGAAGAAATAAAATCTTTATTCACTGTGAACAAAATCTCCTGCAAAATATTTCACTTTCTGTCGTATCTTTAACTTTGTTGTGACCGGTAAGACGGGATTCAAACCCGCGACTCTCAGACCTGAGTCGAGCGTCCTAACAACCTGGCCATGTCTGGTTAGTAATATAATTTTTGGTGTTCGGATCTAACCGCCTTATGGTACTGTCTGTGACCTCTATGTTTTTCCCATGTGTTGAACAGGTACATCAGTTAGTTGCCAATAAATCTAATAAACATGATAGGGACTATTCTCTAATACTTCATCTCCTAGAATACGAATATTAAACTTCAGTATACTAGCTAAAAATATAAAAGACCAGAAAATATATGATATCCATAAAAAAAAACCCCAGGGAACAAGCTAAAGAACGGGAAAATAAAATGATTCTGGTAGGAACGTTGTCTGCGACTGATGTAAAGCGGACAAAATGGTGAATATAACCTTTTTATTGTAATATGCTGTGAAAATATTGTTTCCATTTGTTCTGAAATGCCATACTGTTTGTTAAAATGTTCTTATTATTTTCTGTAACTTCTTTATTGCTGGTACATTTTGTAGTTTTACTTCTATTTTTGAAAATTGTATCCCACGTTATCCTATGAAAAATTCAAAAGTGATTTAGTCAATTGGAGATATGTTAGGCGATTTTAAGTTTCCTTCACAACTTAAAGTTGCTATGGCTACAGCCTGGTATTTTATCCTATTATAAAAATTCATTTTAGTAATCTGAAGTATGGTTGATGATGTTCTGCCTTTATGTGTTACTGGCATGCAAATGGGATTTTCTCCCAGCACAAAATGCTTCAAAAATTGTAGTAAGGCACTTCCTCTACAATTTGTAGTTGTAAGTTATATGCTTGAAGGAGATATAAATAATAGATAACCTTGCACTTAACAAAATTTTAGAAATATTATTAATTTAAAATACAATTAAAGTGGCATGTACAACAAGATAAGCCTAAATTTGAAAATTGTATCTTTTTCTGACGCCAGCCATACAAAGTTTAGTAATTCCGCATAAAACAAATTACTTGTTTAAATGATACACATTTTTGTATTGCTTACGAATTTGCGCACACATTTCTTGAAGCTTCTATTTCCTTAAGACTCTGATTGTACGGTAGTTTGCTTGTAATTAACCCCAAGCTACGCAGGGGGTTATCTATGTTGTGCCCAGCAAAGATATCAAAACCATGTTTTTAGCGTTATAAGTCTTCATACTTACAGCTGTGCCACTGAGAGATTTGTAAAGAGTATCAATGGAACATTTCTATGATATTATTATTTTTCGTATAGACCAATACGGTAAACATTTCTAAACCCACTAATTTATATAAGTACCTAAGACTTTGATGTTTTACAGAAATAAGTTTACCATTCTTTGGAAACGTAGAAACAAAACTCACTCATCACAGAATACAGTAGATTACTTATATTAGCAATACGCAACTACTTATTCCAGTGTATACAATGATCTATTCAAAAATTTCAGTACATGTGCGCTGTGCTTGGTGCTTGTTCTAAGGAAACAGAATATACCCAACGTGGAATGCGCTAACCATCTCTTAAGCATTTGCCTTTTAATCGTCAATTTGGGAAGCTAAAATACCGTTTCTTCAGTCTACACTTTACAAAAAAGATGGACAAAAATTAAGAGTAAAGACATAAAGTGCTATCAGCATCACAAGGACTTAAACTAAATGTGCTCTACTGTTTTCTGTTTGTACTTTGTTTGGATTATTAGGTGTATAAACAGTTATCATGAAGAATAATTTTCTGTGAAAATATCAAACGTACTGTGGAGAGGAAGATATTTAGTGTACTAACAGTGATCGCAGAATGTTATTTTTTGAGATCATGTCAAAAATACACTAGACAAGAGGAACTAGCATGTGAAGTGAAACCGATGTTGGAGATTATAGCATGACGTACAAGTCACCTCTTGAATCAAGATATCCCACCACATATAGAGAGAGCATTATCATCAGTCGTAATATGGCTATGGGATCAGGAGATTGAATAGTAACCATGGTCTTCTGGTTCATAGAAACTGCTTAAACACCATTAATTGTATCCAGCTCAAGGGAGTAGATATCCATTACACTTGGTTTGCATAGATACCAGATATCTTGACATTTCTTCCAATAGTGACAAGAATGCCTCGACTGGGCTCTGAGATGTTTATGAATCAAATTTGTCGAATTGCAACACAGTTTGAAGTTTCCAGAGATCATAAGTCAGTTGAAGAGTACCTGAAGAATAACATCCACTAAAAAAAAGATTTTTCATTGTGAAGTCGAGTAACAAGCATTCACGACAAGATCATTCAATATGAAAAGAAGCCATTCAACTAGCAAGATGATCTAGTGATGGAATCTGGAAACGTTCAAATTTTGAGATCAATGTGGCATACGAAAATGTAATCCATGGATTTTAGACATTATTTCCTCGTCCACACAGATGCAGGAATCCCAGAGAGACCAAAAGCACTCTTAGCAACTTGGATCCTCAGCGTGGATTCCTGTACGTATTGGGGGGACCTCCCAGAGAAGATTCTGTATTTTCAGTTTTCCTCCTCTGGAATTTAAACATCCACCCACGTATTGGCCGCGCGTAGCAACCCGTGAAGGGAAAAAGATCCTGGTGGTTGAGGGGTCTAACCCTTACACACCACTTTAGCGTCGAATTCCTGTGGCTCCCCTAGGGTTAATCAGCTAGTCCAACCAAAGGCTAGGGTCAACCAAGTACCAACATTGGATGTTCTCAACGCGTATTGTAGACAGTGTGTCTGATGCTGGTGTTCGGGTATATTGCTCACGAAACTCTGGCGTTTCTGTAATGTCCTTGTTTGGCATTGTAGTATGTTTCTTGGTAGGGCTCCATGGTGGATGGAGACAGTGGGAACTGAAATGTATTCCCTTTATTATGAATGCCTCTACCCATACAAAAATAAAAATCAAAAATTGCGAAGAAAAACAGATTATTGGAAAACAACCATGGATGGATGACTCCCTTGTATAGTCACCGTCACAGTCAAATTCCGTACCTCGATTTCTGATTATGCATTCGTTGTCTGAGAAATCCTTAGGGCAAATATCTCCCGTTTTTATTCAAAAGGGATTAGAGAGGTTTTCTGGCTCCCTCAAGTCAGTAAGAAAGTTACAATCTGGAGACATTTTGGTGAAAACATCTTCACCACAACATACTACACTCTTCTGAATTCAAAGATCATCAGGGATATACCCATCGAGGCTATTCCACATGCAACTTTTAATTCTTCTAGAGGAGTTATAGTTGAGAGGGAGTTAAAGAACATTCCCGAGTCGAAGATCCTTGCTGATTTCTTCAACTAAGGCGTTTCTGCAGTGTGCCGAATCTCCACTTACAAAGTTACCTACAGATGTAATTATTTTGACTCTCACATTGCCCCGTCCATCTGTCACTATCAAAGTAGGATACTTAACTTGTAAAGTTAGGCGATATAATTCTAAACCCTTTCCGACGTTTTCAGTGCCAGCATTCAAACACCTCTTGTGAACTGGAACCACACTGTGTTAACTGTAGTGGTTCACACCCCTAGTAATTTTGTTCTTGCCTAAGTGAGTAGAGAAGAAAGAAGTACAACACTTGAAGACTGAAAACAATATCTCCTGGATCCACTTCCTTTGGCTCTGAGTTCTGGCGTTTCCTCAAGTCGATCTTCTTCTCTGGCCCCAAGATGCAGAATGACTCTTCATTCATGCCCTCAGTCGCTGAAATCTTCTTCCAACAACAAAAACCTGTCTACTCGACCCAAGGCAGGATCCATGGAGGTCGATAGACCTCTTTCAAACAAAGAGAATAAAGAAAAAGACGTGGTCGAAAATAGAAGGGCTCTCCACCAAATTCGCCTATACATAAGTAGAAATGGCTACTTTGATACAGTTGAACTGTCGAGGTTTGTGTTGTGATCTAGATTTCATCAAAGCACTGATTGGTTCTTACCATTCTGTGTGTCTTTTCTTACAGGAAACATTTTTAAAACCTGCCAATACAATCACCTTTCATCAGTTTTCTTCGTACAAAAATGACAGAATATACATTCAATGGATGAATGCATTGGCAGGGTGGCACTGCTGGTCAATTGCGCATGTGCTCGTCCTGTCTTTGCCACTCGATACACCCATGAAGGCCATAGCAATCCGTATTTCCTTGGGTCGTAGCATCACTGTTTGTTCTCTCTACCTGTCTTCTGAAGAGACCTATGATCAGTCAGGCCTTGATGCTCTCACTTTTTAATCCTGAGAACTTTAATGGACATCATCCCCTCTAGGAAGGTGCTGTTATTGATGGGAAGGGTTGCTACTTAGAGTATATGCTTTCGGATCACAACCTTTCTCTCTTCAATACTGGTGTTTATACTTATTTTCATGCACCTAGTCAGTCTTTTACTGCTATTGATCTCTTTGTCTGCTCCCCTTCACTTTTCTTTCATTTTTCATGGAAAATTGACAGCAAGCCACGGGGCAATGATCATTTTCCTGTTATTTTGAGAGAGATTGGCAGTGGCCAATGCCACCCTTCCCGCGTGCCCCGGTGGTTGTTGGACCACGCCAACTGGTCCTCTTTCACTGTTCTCTCGGAACTTGAGCCTTTTGTCGAGGTCGAGTGTAAGCCATTGATTGACGACTGTGTGGCAGCAGTAATTGACTGTACTGTCCAAACAACTGCTCAATCTATACCTAAAATCTAAACACGTTTTCTATGGTATCCTCATTTGTGGTTGAATCCTATCTACCACATAGCACGGAAAGCTCAAAAACGAGATATTCCACACTTTCAAACTACATCACTTTTCAGCGGGCCCGTCCATATGTTCGGCAGGTAAGACGTCAGAGTGAGAAATAATTTTGGATTAAATTCACAACAGCATCTCTTCTATCACCAGTTTCAAAATCACATGGGACAAGATTCTGGAGGTCAGTGGGCAGTAGACTTTAGTCCCTCTTTCGATCTTGCTCTCTGGTGACCAGGATGTTGCTGATGCCCAGAGCATTTCCAGTACTCTCAACAAAAGCTTTTGCCGGATATCAAGCACTTCTGCTTTATCCTTCACTTTCTTAACCATCAATACTTAAGCAAAGCGATCGCCTTTTTCCTTTTGGGCTGATCATCTCTATGATTATAATCACCCCTTAACACTGGTGGAACACAACTTCATCAGTCTGGCAGTACATTAGTGACTTGATAGTATATATTACAAGATGCTATGCCATCTCTCTTCGGCTCCTCTTGCTATTCGTTTGGTGTTTTTAAATTGGATCTGGCAGGAGAATGCTTTTCCTGATGCTTGGCATCAAGCTATTGTCCTCCCCTTTTCTAAGCCTGGGAAGGATCCCAAACTTCTTTCAAACTACTGTCCAATTGCTTTGACGAGCTATCTCTGTAAGACCGTAGAGAGGATGGTTAATGCTCGTCTAGTTTGGTTCCTCAAATCAAGCAATCTCCTCTCGCCCACCCAGTGTAATGTCTGATGACAGTGCTCCACCATGGACCACTTTATCAAACTTGAAACGTCGATTAGAGAAGACTTTCTGAACATCTTGTGTCGGTATTCTTTGATCTTATGATACTGCGTTGAGGTTCAGCATTTTGTAAGACCTCCACTCACATGAGTTGCGTGGCCATTTGACCATGTTTATTTAAAATAATTTTAATGGACCGACGATTCCAAGTTTGTGTGCGTTCGACACTTTTACGTTTTCTTCTACAGGAACTTGGAGTCCCTCAGGGCTGTGTCTTGAGTGTCACACTTTTCAATATAAAGATTAATGCCATCATTGGACAACTCCCTCCTACAGTTGCAAACGGGCTTTATGTCAACGACTTTCATATCTTCTGTCAGTCGTTGAACATGAGAGCAACTACATGCTGCCCTCAATCGTTTATTTAAGTGGGCTGCAGCAAAAATGTTTACCTTTTCTCTCTCTAAAATTGTTTGCATGCACTTTTTCCGCCAACCAGATATTGACCCTGATCCCAAACTCCGTGTCAGTGAAGTTCCCATGGTCCTTGAGGCAAAGTTCTTGGTGCTTATCTTTGACCATAAGCTGACCTTTATACCATACATCAAGCAGCCACGAGTTAAATGTTCAAGAGCACTGAACATCCTCCGTGTCCTCTCTTCCATCACTTGGGGAGCGGATCGATGTTCTATGCTAAATATCTATCGTGCCCTCATTCAATCAAAACTGGACTGTGGGTCTCTGATCTATGGTTCTATTAGGACCTTGGCATTGAAAATGCCGGACTGCATTCACTATATGGGGCTTCGACTCTGCACGAGGGCTTGTCTCATGAACTTCCTCTACGCCTTCGCCGTTTGCAATTTCCTTTTCCCTATACTTCGAAACTTCAATCTTTACAATAGCATCCAACCTAGGAATGTGTATTCCTTCCTCAGAAGGCCATGCTTTTTCAGGATAAATGGCCTACCATTGTTTGTTTTTGCCTTTGTATCCAGGTGCATTTGGCTGAATTTGGACTGCCCTTAGATGACTTTGCTATCTCCACCGGTCAGCCCATCTCACCATGCCTTATTACCATCCTCAAGTGTGATCTTTCTTTGAGTCATCTAAGAAAGGCGAATACTCCCCATTGGAAGTACTGTCTTCTATTTGCTGTATATCTTTTAAACTATTCTTCCATTCCCATTTATTTTGGATGGTTAAAAATTAGGTATATCTGTGGGCTGTGCCATAGTTTGTTGTGATTCAGTTGTTGCCCACAGAATCTCTTCTACTGTTTCTGTGTTTACTGCCGAACTGTACGCCATTTATCTTGCACTGGATCACATAGAAGCTAAGCAGTACACGAATTGCACTATTTATACCAACTCGCTTTGTTCTCTACTGGCCCTGGAATTGATTAACGTTAGTTCTTACCCTGTCCTCGTCGATATTTAAAACAGACAGGCCTATTTCTCTTTAACATCTATTTATACCCAGTTTTACTGGATACCTCAGCTTGGTCTGTCTGCTCTAGCTCTATCACTACCATACCTGTTCCATACATGAGCTATGGTCCTGTGTTCAAAGTTCGGTTCTGCGCCAGTTGACAGTCGACTTGGAGTAAACAACGTGATAATAAGCTTTTCCAGATAAAACCCTCTATTGGACTTTGGCCATCTTGTTTTCATAAGGATTGGAAAAAGGAAGTTGTCCTAATTAGACTACTCATTGGTCACAGCTTTTTAACTCATTGTTTTCTTTTATCTAGGACTGATGCCCCAATGTGTAGTCTGTGTGAATTCAAGTCACAATAGCCCACATTTTACACTTATGCCGTCGTTACAACTCGCAACAACGGCACCAATTTAATATATTTTACCCAAACATTTACCCCTCATGTTGGGCAGTGTCATTGGTGATAGTGACACTGTCCACCTTACAAATATTTTTAATTTGTTAAGGACCATTGACCTTTTTAACGCTATCTAAGTTTTTAGTTTAAAAATTGGACCTTGTTTTGTTTTAACATGATTACTTTTTACAATTTTTAATAATTTTACTTTATTTTTTTATTTTATTGGTTGTTTGGCGCGGATAACCTAGTTACTTTGCGCCATTAGACGTCAAACAATTAAACAACTTTGTAGCTTGGAGATAGAAACGTTGCATATGAGGTTTACCCCTGGAGCCACAACTCAACGGCAGCAAAGGTAAGAGATTACTACAATAGTTATAGAAGGATTTGTTAAAGAGAACTAGGACCATTACCTAAAATATTTTAATCAATAAATTGCTTAAACCGAATGGACTCAATTATAAGCAACAAAATGTGTGGTGCTAAGTGTGAACAATACAGCACAATACAATATGCTAGAGTATTTAATGAAGGTATAGCACCAGCTATGTATCCATCAATTCTGATCAGATTGCGCTGTATTAAGTGCAAGTTGTGAGACATCGAATTAAAATTATTCATATCCTTTTAAGCACGAGGAAAGGCATCAGTTTTCTTTCCAATCAGAATCACAGCAAATTCAAGGGGGTTGACAACAGGTGAAGGATACAACTACTCCATCTAGTTAAGATTAATAATGCATGTTAGGCCTTACAGTGTAACAAAATCTCCAAATAAAAATAGATTCCTTTCTGATAAATGATGATATACCAGACGTGAATAGAAAGGTTCGTCTTTTTTTTTATAATCAGCGTTGTTGCCAACATGAATGAAAAGTGGTTTTCTCTGATTTAAAATTAGTAACTTCCTAATTAGTTGCACTTCCTTAGACAATTACTGCTGAAAACACTCACTTTGTGTTTCATTTATGTCAAAACTTTGAGGGATTGGGTTAAAATCCCATGTTTGCTGCTTAAAGAAAGAGGTGGTCACAAAAGAATAAACTACATGAAAACTTTGTGATTCACATATGAAGAGAACAAATATGGGCATAGATGAATGCAATCAACCAATTCGCATATGTTGTCCAAAATTTTTCTTCTGTGGTTGACACTTCATTAGAGTCTATTACTGTTACTTCAGCACAACAATGTATAGCGTGGTCTAGAGCACCTGGAGAGGCTCACATGAATCAAAACCTAAACTCAACAAATAATTGTTTGCAGATAATTCTAGCTTATTAGGAGTAGTAAAGATACACACTTCATCATATCACTCACAGTATAATGATTTAACTGAATGGGTTACATAATGGGTATATACGTCTAAGTTTGACAGTCGTGACTGAAGCGACTGGAATAGATACTTACCATTCATTATTTTGGTACACAGGACAATATTCAAGCAGTTGTTTACCAAACCTTCTGATGTTGGAACAAAAAGTATAGATCTTCATGGCCTTGATGCATGGTATCGGTTACAATCTACATTAATTGAAGTGCGTGATTTAGTTAAACTGC